>NW_026901087.1:0-28292 GCF_033783945.1 Neopsephotus bourkii | reverse complement strand
CCAGCTTTCACTGCTTTTCCAGTTCAATGTTTTTCATCACAGTAAATTCTGAGATGTTTTGTGAAGTCTGATTTTTATTTAGGCAAGTGATGAATCTTTCCCCTGCTCTGGGACCTTGCAGATTTGTTTTGAAATTTCCATGCAGGAATAGATCCATATTACAGAAAAAGCCACTCCCTTGAAAATGCGCTCATTCATACATTTTTAAGTATTTAAACGTAAGAGCCTCAGGCCAGATTCTGCAGTGCAGGAATCACTGGGAGTTCTGTTATCTACCAATTAAAAGCATTGTCTAATTTTGAAAAAAGAAGCATCAGGTATTAAACTGCTGCTGCAGTAGAACAGTCCTTTCTGCTCCGAGATGCCTGCTCCAAGAGCTGGATGTCTTCAAATTTTTATTGTTTTCAGCAAAAGGAATTGGCTAAGATGAAAACATTCATTCCCTGTGTGGATGGTGGTCCATTTGTACATCCCAACCATTTCACTGATGAAGAAGATAACAGATCTTCAAGGAAGTTACTGATGAGTCAGAGGCTGCTGATTTACAAGTAATTGTAGGGTCCCTGCCTGTGGCAGGAGGAGTTGTGCATCAACTGAACAGGTCAGAAGTAAACACCTTATTGGCACAAACTGTTCTAGCAGGGAGGGCTAGGCAGCTGACCTTGGTGAAGCAGACCCACAGAAATGTATGTTCTGGTAATGGTTTTGTGGTTTTGTCTTTGTTGTAAACATGATACAAAGGTGTTGCACTGCCTGTGTAATTGCAATTTACATGTAATTTTTAAGTCAACATAGCAGATCAAAGAAGCAGCACTCTGGGTATTTGGGATGTTATCCCAAAATGAGTACATAGTGTCCATTATAGTACAAAGATAGGTTAATAAATGATGGCACTGCAAAAATTGTCATTAGTAATTATGCAAGTTGACACACTAATAAATCATACCACATTATATAGTAGCAAAATATGAATTCCCAATTGTTATTAAAATTGTTTTATAATTTTGAAGTGTCTTTTAAATGGAGCTGATATTTCACCAGTTCATTGGTTAGAAATATTTTGCACAAAAATCTGTTCCTTGACAAATACTGCTATTAAGCTGGACTTTTACCAGCAGCACTGCCACTATTAAACTGGACATTTACCAATGGAGCAGATTCTACTGGATCATCCCTGGACATCTTCCTTTCCTTTTGGAAGCAGTGCACAATCTTATTTCTATTATAATCTATAATCTGCTAATCTATTTTGTATCCACTGTCAAAGGAAATGACTATCAGTGGAGCAAAGGGGGGATTTGGTTTAACCCTCTGCAAGCTGAAGATGCTCTACCTCAGCTTAACGGGGTATCATTCGGCAGCATTAGCTGCCTACTGCTGTAGGCTTCAGAAGGGAGAGATGGTGACAGACTTTCTGTAAAGCCTGAGGAAAGTGCAGATAGAAACCAGTAACCAATTTGCTTGCCTTAACAACTGTAAGGTAGCCTCGTGCCTTGTCTTTTAGCTTTCAGAGAGTTACACATGTACTGAATGGTAACTGAGGACTTCACATTGAGCATTTGGCATGGTGAAACTGCTTGAGCTGTTAGTATTCTATATTTTATGGGCACTGCATAAAAAAATTATCAGTTGATAAATGTAATTTTCTTTTTATTAGTATTAAATTTACTCCTGGTTTGGAAGGCATTTGGCACTTAAGTTCCATTTTACTCTTGGAGGATCATTAATTTTATTTCTCTTAAATTGAACCTGAATACAATTTGAAAAAGTAACTTGAGTGCACTAGGGCAGGGGAATTACTAATTGGACTCCTCAGGGACATTTTTAAGTGATATCTGTAGCCCTTACTTCCAGCAATAGCTGAGCCGTTGAAGTGATACAAGGATACGTGTACATACAATTCACATGTACAATGATACAGCGAATATCAAACAAGAGGATTATTTTCATATAGACGCCCTACACTATCAGAAGTATCTGCTACATAGCCAACCAGCTGTTCCCTAAAACTTGGACACACGACTTGCAGTAAGGCTTTCTTTGTGAAGTGAACTCTTTAAAGCCATTGTACTTACAAATCTAAAGTATGTCTATTAGAGTCACACTCTCCATATAGTGTCTGAATGCCCAACAGGCAAACCACTAATTTTTCAGAGAGGACCACAAATCAGTGTCTTAGAAACTGCTGCTACTAACACATTAGGAAAATAATCAAAGTATTCCCAAGTCTTCCACAGTCTGTGTTAGGAAATTCAGTCTGCAGTTGGCTGAAGCTAGTTTTGTAGCTGCCTTCCCTGAACGTACTAATTTCAAGAAAGTTTCAGCTCTAAGATGTGAGGCTTGTCCAATCTTTTCTATTATCTGGAAGTTCCTGAGCTCTTTAGAAAGCCACCAAAGATCTAAGAGGTAATATCTTAATCATACCGGCAGCACTGAATTTTACTCACATTTCATAGCCTATGACTTTGGTGGCACCACTCATGTGATTGCCATTCATCCTGAAGAAGTTGTACAGCTCTGAACCTTAATTCAATCTATACGTAGAACATTATACCAAGAAAATCTCATCTTTCTGTGGGATTAAATCTGCCAGCCCTGAGGTATCTTATTAATCATTTGCTGATGGGAGACGGATCATCAGTGTAGGAACTTTGACTTCTGAAATCAATTTCAGCTGTTTGAATTTCAGCCTCTGTCATCCCCCCTTTGAAGGCCTATATCCTGCAAGAGCTGAAAGATGCACAAGCTTTCAGAAGGCTTGTTGGTGATGTGCTGTGACTCCTGCAAAGGAGACAACATGCCCACCCTGTGGAGAATGGCAAAAAAAGAGTCCAGGGTGCTGCTTTTCTCTGGCACTGACCTGCTGGGAGATTCAAAGAGAGTCAACTACCCTATCAACTACTTGGAGTTATCATATCTGAAACTGAGATACTTTTTCTCTTCTGTAAACTTTGGATTTGGGATTAGTCGATGTCAAGGACTGAAGATTACTATTATTATTAGGCTCAGAAGTGAACAGTAATTGCTATAGACTTGATCAGCTATGTCCTGTCCTACCACTCATTGAAGAGGAGGCTGCACTACCACACAGCAAGAAGGATAAGGCACTTACTGTGCCAGGAGCAAGAGGCAGAGCCTACGGCCATGCCGTCACTGCATGATAATGAAAGAAAGGAGGAAGCCTGAGGGGCTGGACAGGAGCCCGTTGTGCAAAACAGCACTATGTCATGTCTTATTTCTTCTCTGTCAATGACAATACAGCTTCAGCAAAACCCTTACAAAACAGCATGTATCAGCAGACACAGGATTTAACAACCTGGAAGAGCAATCACTCTGTGTACTGACAGTGTCCATATAAGTGCCACTGCCACACTACCTTAACATGCTCAGCTATACATGCCTTCACAGCACCTCCCAGGGTGCCTGAGGCTCAGTAAAGCGAGGACTAGTTTTTTAAGGACTTTTATCACTTAAAGATGTTAATTGAGCTCTCCAAACCATTTAACTACCTGCAAACATTGTAAGCCATGGCCCTCTCCACCTTATTTTGGAGAGGACACACGCTTTCTATGTGCTATGCCACTAAGCCGTGGAAGTGAGGGAGGATGCAGGGCGGGTGAGGCCAGTTTTCTACTCATGTATTTGCTCCTTCACAGTCACTTCTTCATGAGATGCCCTCTGCAGCTGCACTGCCCCATGCAGAGGCCTGTCTCCCTGAAATATCTTGCAGCTGGTGATAGGCCCATCTTCTGCCCTAAAACAGCCTGAAAGAAAGCCATCTTGACTGGGAAAGATAACTGTCCAGAAAGTTCATTTCTATTCATATTGTGGTAGATCTGGGAGGTGATATTGGCTATGTGATTGAGAAGGAAAGCAATATGGGAAAAATGCATCTCCTGTCCCCAGTGAGTTCCAGTTTGGAAGTGACCCTTTACTTCTTTCACTGGTCCCTAGTTTGTCTGATGTCAAATGCCTCAGGCCTAACACTGTTAGCCTGCAAGCAAAGGTGGCCCTTTTGCCAAGAAACTAGAAGTCTCCATGTATTTGATTCATAGCATCAAACCTCCTCCTGCCTGTGTTGAAGTTGCTTATGCCTGCCCTGAGCTCTGTGGGGATCATCAGGCAGGGTGCTCACCTCAGCACATGCCAAAGCAGAAGCTTCTGATTTTTAACAGAAGGAAGCTAGGGCCTCACACAGTGGGGCAGCCAACTGTCTCTTCACAGGAGCAGCCACGGAACAAGCATACCTGGGGTATGCTGGCAGGGGATGGACTGCAGAATTCACAAGTAATTGCAGTCTGCAGGACTAACTAAAGCCTATTACAGGTGTTAAGTTCATCCTTAAAACGTGTTGAGAGTTCACTCACCTCTGTGTATCATACTCATTTTTAGATCCTCTCTAGGAAATCTGTGGCAGCCAAAGCAGGTTGGGGGAGGGATGTGTATAGATATCTGTATGTCTGTATATGTGCATTGTGTTTGTGCTTGCTGAATACTGATAGAAATATGCTAATATGCTTTCAGGTTCAGAGCGTTGAAATGGCAAAACCAGACTTAGCATGAAGGTTCAGGATGCTCTTTCAATGCTGTAATGTGATGAGGTCCCATAGTTTGCAGGGGCAAGCAGATGATCCTCAGCACTGATCTTTCCCTGCTGAAGAATAGCCAGTGCTCTCCGAGCACGTCACTCGTCGCCAGAGAGCCAGCCTGTGTGTTTGTGCAATGAAGTGGATGGTACTATGCTGACACATCTCTGAGCCTCTCAGTAGTGCCTCTATTCAAAAGAACTGAGAATTGTTGTCCTCACGTCAGTGCTGTGCTGCTGTTGTTGTGGGATTGGAGGACTGAGACTTCTGTCCATGGGAAGGAGAAAGTCAGGCTGGGGGTGAAGATCTTTCTAAAAACACCCAACAAGCAATGGGGAGAGCTGAGGTTGGAACCCATGTTCTGAGAGGAATTTCTTCTATTCATGGTGACATTCTGCCTAAGTAGAGAGGTTAAAGTCTGTATTCTAAAACTCAGAAGATTAAACTTAAGGTTGTATATCTACATACCCAGCCTAAAGCATTCATCTTTCTGAGTGCTCAGAACCTCTGGAAATCAGGCCACCTTCTAAAATAAATTCCAGCATACTAATTTAACAGCAAATTTTCAGACCAGAGGCACCAGATACCCACTAATCTGATCCATGACTCCCGTGTTTTGGAAAGCATGCTGCAGGTACGGCAGGGCTTGCCCAAGTGATGGCTCTCACGTGGAGGTAGTGCATAGGACTGTCTGCGGGTGTTCCTAGGACTATCTCGGTACTGCCCAGCCTGGCACTGATCCAGGTTGCAGAGAGCAAGGAAATCTGAGGGTGCCCACAAGGCTCTCCAGAATGACCGTGCTGCTGCAGGGAAGAGGCTGCCTTGCAAGGCACAGGCTTCAATTCTCATTGGCTCAGGACAGAAACTGATAGGGTGTGATTTAATTGGGCTAAAACTAATTCAGTCCTTTTTGCTTAGGGAGAATCAGATAGTGAGGGAGAACCAGCGTCTCAACGGGAGACTGCTGTTTAGAAAAACGTGACAAAGTCAGATCAGCGGGCAGTGGCTGACGTGAGCCTCCATTGTAAAGATAAATGCCAGAGCCGCGTGTTAACACAGAAGCTAGCTATGATGTAATCTCCTTAAAAGCCTTTTTTCCACAAGGCCTTTAAATGATCATGCTTTAGAAAACAGACTCTCCCTCTGTGTTTGCTAACCCTACTCTCCTCCAAAAGACCTTGGCAGCTGGATCCGTATTTCTCTCCTATTTACAGGGTCATACTTCAGTTCTGGCAGGTCCGATCAGCTTCACCAACAACCTAATTGCATTAAGGCTGGCAGGTCTGGCCATCAGCCTGTCGATTTTTTGGAGCAGACTTTCCCTTCCTACCGTTTTTGATAGTCTTTTGACTGCTCTCCTGTATGCATCATTGTCCTTCCATAACCATGTAGGACTCTGAAATGTGAGTTTCATCTGCAGCCTTGAAAAACCAATGCAAGTTATCCCACAAGCTTAGCATCAGCCCTTCCTGGGCACCTTATGTTATCCCATCTCGTTTCTGTCCATTGATCTTGACCTCACATAGCTCCTGGGCACTGCATCAGTGTGCCAGCTTGGGACAGAGATCTGGCACCTGCCTAGGAAGTCAACAGGGGAGTTTGCTGCTGATACCCCTGTAATGTAGTTAATGACCACATCCAGTGTTTACATCTACTCCCAAGGAGGAGGCAACATGATACAGAGGGTAGGACTGGCCAGGAGTCAAAAGACGTTTTGTTTCCTGGCTTTTTCACTGAGCTGCAGTGACTTTGCACAAGCTGCTTCCTTGCGATGTGCTTCACTGTTGCCTGTGCGACCAATACTTTCATCTGCTATTATTTTTATTTTGGTCCGAATGATATGTTCAGTTTCTAAAAGACTCCCAAATCTGCCAGGGAAAAGCAGCTGCTGAGACCTACGAAGACAGCACAGCAACATGTATAATCCACTGCAAAACACAAACCTGAATGCATGTGGGTTCAATAACCTCTAATGCTAAGATCATAAGCACCACACTTAAAAATCCCCACCCAGCTCCTCTCCTTTTCACTGGCTGTATCCAGGCTCAGTTTTTTTCAGTGGCAGTTCCAGTGCAGTTTCTTGCAGTGAGCCATGCACTCCTGTATCGCCCATGACCTTCAGAAAACTCCTGCAGAACTGCCGCTTTCCTCCACCTCCTGCAAACTCCAGTCTCCAAAACTAAGCACAAAACTGAGCATGTTTCTTGTTTCAGAAGGGAAGTATTTTTAGAAAGGGGGAGAAAACTCAGGAGATCAGGGAACCAGGAGTGTAGAATAACAGCATCTATAGTGTAAAAACTGTGGGGGAGGGAATTTCTCCAGCATCATCCCACACGTTTTTATTATAGCAGAAGTTCCCGCTGTCTAGTGATTGCAGTATCCTCCTTAAGAGTGTCGTAGGAACATATGCACAGAGCAGCTGCATGATACAAACTGGTTTGCAACATACTGTGTTAAACAGAAGTATCATCTGCTACAGGAATAGCTGATTTTGACCAGTATTATTTAACCTAGCTACTCCAGGGAGGCAGGAACAGGGCAGGCTTTATGCTGAGCGCAGCACTATTGCCTGGTAGTAGTTGTTTACCCAATTAACTCATGGCTCTATGGAAGTGGCCCTATATTTACAAGCAACAGAAGGAGCACAGATCTATAAGGAAGTAAAAACGAATGAAAGAAAATCCAGCGTAGGTGGGGTTTTTTTCCTGAATGACAATTTGCCCCCAAATTAGGTGTTTTTTATTTTCTTTAAGCCAGTCTATTGTGCATTGTGCACAGTTACAGCCCAAGGTGGTGGAATAGGATATTGCTGGTTTAAAAGCAGTTCTTTGGTCTTTCCTCACTGGGTAGCATCTTCCTCCTGTGCCTGTTCTCTGTGTAGGATCACAAGGAACAGGTCCAGCAGAGCAGCTTTCTGGGTCACTGCTCTTTGGAGACTGTGAAAAAACAAATCCTTTCCATCGTGTTCGAATTTAGGGGAGATGAATGAGCCCAAGCGCACTTCAGCTGTTACTTCAGCTGTCATTCATTGCTGCTTTATATTCCTGCTGCATTGACCCAGCCCCTTGATTTGATGATAGCTGTTAATAGATCTGACTTTCTGTGGTGCCCATCATGCACTTTTTCCCTGTGCCAACTCTTAAGTAGCAGCGTCTCTATTACTTTGGGCAGAACAGCCCTGGGAAGCCACAGTGCAGTAGGAATCTTATATTTTATTGTCTTTGCTGGATTTAATTCACACAACACTGCTTTAGTGTTTGGAGTTCCCCTTTAAAGTTTGCTCTGTTTCTGCTTCTCATGGGGAAGCAAGGGCAAAGCAGCACCAGGGCTAGGCCACATCCCAACCATTGTGCTCAGAAACTGAAGTGCCAGAGCACTGGACATTTAAACATCATAAAATCACAGGGGACCGTTATTGCAGCTGCCACTGGGAGAGAGGAAGTCTGCCCAAAGCCTTCTGGCCAGCAGTTATATGGGTTTGGGTTATGACCGTGTCTTACCGTGGGACAAAGAAGTTTTCCCATTGAAGTTGTGGCCAAATCCAGTTTATCTTCCTTTAGGATTTAATTTAGGGTGCATAAATGCAGCTGGCAGTGGAACCTGTGCCACCACCAACTCATGTGATTGAGGCTAGATCTGCTCAGACTCCTGCTGAAATCTGAGAATGCCTCTACCTTGCCCTCCTTGAGTCTGCTCACAGTCTTTGTTCTGCATTTGCTGTGCAGTCTGGAGACAGTGCAGAGGAGGATTATGGCCTCTTGCAGGCTGTTTCCAAGGCTGTGGCCAGCCAGCTGGGGAAGGGGTTGACCCAGCTCCCAGGGCTCCTGTTGATACCAGCATAGCCTTTGGCACTTTATGTGATGTGCTCCTGCATCTCCCCTTCAGCAATTCAAGCGTGGCCAGGTGTGTTGTCTGCAAGCAACAACTGTGAAGGGAGGTTGATGAGATGATTTTTGGACCTGCCAGAGAGACAGCGAAGTGCATCCATTCATATCTTATAGCTCCTGTATCTTCGAAATGAATCATTTCAGACACATACAGAGGTGCTCCAAATGTATTTGCTCTTATGTGTTCAGCTAATGTAAGGAATCTCAAGTGCAGGGAAGAAGGAGAAGGGAAAAATTAGCTGGTAGAGTTTCTCACATTCTCTCACCAGCACTTGCTAATTAATCTTGTGGAGCCACTCAGAATGCAACCACATTTAAAAAGCTGTTGGCAGCAGTTTCACTGATATGGATACATGTGTACACCCCTTTGTGTACACCCTATATATGCATATGTTAAATATATATCTCTCATATACATATCACTGTCATATACACTATCACATATATATGTCTGTTTATACACATACACATGTGCAACACCTTGTGGTATTCAAGGCCAGGTTGGACAGAGCCTTGGGTTGCATGGTTTAGTGGGAGGTGTCCCTGCCCATGGCAGGGGGGTTGGAACTAGATGATCTTAAGGTCTTTTCCAACCCTAACTGTTCTATGATTCTATGTATGTATATGTATATATGTATGCATACATATGGTGTTTATATATATACATATATATATATATATACTAACAAGCTCCTCTGAGCATGCAGAAACCTGATGTGGTTAGACAAGTCTCCTCATCTGTCAGTGGAAAGTGGCAGTCCTTCCTTCTGTAAGCCAATTTTTGTATCCAATCACCAGCCTGAGCATTGCCTTCTGTGGGTAGCTGTGGGTGCAATGTGAACGTGAGCTGAGGTTTCCCTCTGTCAGACACAACATCTCAGGGCCTGTGCGCTGGGGCACGTGTGAGGCTGGGGAGAGTGGAAGAGATACTGCATGGCATACATGTATGCATGGCTTTCTGCTCTGGGAAGGGCACCAAGGCCCCCTATCTCCTGATCAGCCTCCTGTCCCCCATCCTCACAGGAAATTTTACCCTCAGATCCAAATGTGAATGGGTATGGTTCAAGGAGAAATCATACTTTGCCTATTCCTGAAATGTCTTTTAGAATAACAGCTGAAGATCTATATTTGTATCGGGGTCTACCAGTACCACAAACTCCACTAGAAAGTTCTTTTGAAGAATTTGTTTTTCCCACGCTGACTGCCTCTCACTGTTAGCTGCCTTGGGTACACACAGCACGTTCCTACCACATAGATGATACAAACACATCTATAGTGGTTCCTACGTGGCAAGGTACTGCAGAGGAGACACTTGAGCTGACACTAACTTGCAGATCTCTCCACATCACTCTGGGTTAGATAACAAAACCTGCATCCAGAGAGCCCACAGCCTCCAGGGCTTTGGGGATTGAGCTCCTGACCTTCATAAAAATTCGGAGCAGTGCTTATGAGCATCACTGTGCAGATGCTGGGGCAAGGTTCTCAGATGGCTCTGGTCTCACAGCTGGGTGCACTTCTACTAGTTTACATCACTTGAGCTCTTGGTCCTTTTCTATTAGCTGCCTAGAGCTTCACTCTGATGTACAATTAAGTTAATCAGCATTAAGTTAATCAGCACTCACTTTGGGGTGAATGTGCACTGCTGGAAGGAGGGAAGGTCCTTAGCATAAAAGTAAACAAGAGACCTCAGGCTCAGCACTGAAATCAGCTTTCTCAAAAGAGATGTGGGCACATAAGGGAGGCTCTCCTTATTTCTCGTCTTTTACACAACACAATGCTTATAGAGTAAGTATCCAAGCCTGCGTGTCTGTATGTGTGTGTAACTGTTCTTCTGTAGGGTTTCTCCTCCCAGAACCCAAGTTATTTCACATTAATTGGGGGATTCACTGGACTCCTCTATTCCACAGGGGTTTGGACACCTTGCTGTCAAGAGACCTAAATTGCAACAGATTTGAAAGTTCCTCTTCATGTTTAACTGGAGTGTCCTGGAAGTCTTTCCATATACCTTGACATTTGAAATCACATCTAAACCTCTTCACATTTTCTGTACTTGTTCCTGCATCCCAGTGTCATAATGGCTATAGGAATTAGTGGATTCTCTCTGTCTTTCACATACAGATGCCTACATGCAAATGTATGTGAATGTACCAAATAATAAAGCAAATAAGAGGAGACTAGAACCCTGCCTTAGCCAGCAGATCAACAGGTCTCTATGTGACATATGTAGAGGTTGGTAGAAACCTGGGTCTCCAGTTCTTTTTAAGTTCCAACCAAGACTGATAAAACACTTGAGGCCCTTGGAATATGATCCTGCCTTTAAATAAAATCCAGTCTTACTTTCTAGCATGCTAATTAAAAGTGCATGGCTGATTCAGGCAGCAAGAGGAGTGCTGCAGGCATAGAGATGGCAGGGTTTAGCCTGTTGTTGAGTATACAGTATTAAAAACAGGCAGATGTCTTATAAAGATGATTACGCCAGCACTGTTGACCTTTCTGCAAGAACAGGAATAAAAGCAGGAGGGGAAGCAATAATCAGTTTTGATTTATCTAGAAAGCACTCTTCCTTTTTTAGGCATGAAGCTACTGTTGATGTAGAAAGGTAAGGGAGGTTGCTGTCACCCTTCTATGTCACATCAGTGCACACTCACCAGCTGCTTGGAGCTGAGCCTGTGAGTGGATTGACACACTCAGACCTCAACCAGAGACACCTCCTCTGGGACTGCACATGAGAGCATGGGTCACTGCCTCCCTTAGATATTTTCCGGCTCAGCCCTGTGTTTGGTCTGTGTTTGTTTTGTTTTGTTCTGTTTTGTTTTGCTTTGCCTTGTTGGGCTGGTGGATGAGTGAAAGCTGGTGGAAAGGGGTGCCCTGATGCAGGCTCCCTGGCTCAGCACCACTGCTGGGGACTATGCAGAGGCACCAACTGATCCCAAAGTAGCCCCCATGATGGAGCACTTAACTCTCTCCTGACAGACTTGGTGTTACTTTCTAATGGCCCAGCATTCCCCTGCAGAGCAATTAGCCTACAACCCATATCACAATGGAAAGCTATAACCCTGCCCAAATTAATGTTAGGAGTACTAAATTTCCAAAATCTGAGCTTTAGAAAGTACAGCCATGACTACTAAAGATAACCTGAGGGAATATGCAAGGATTCCAGTTCCTGTTTCTATATTCTGTTGCAGGCAGTACATGTGCTTTCATGACATACACAAAGTAATTTAGTGCTTAATCCAGAAAATTAAAATGGCTTCCTCACTGTTTTTTGGTTTGGGAAGCTCAGGACAACTTTGAGAGTGACCCACTCTGAGATTTGCTAAAAAGAAATCAGAGGTTTCTTTGTAATTTTATGTAATTTTATGAGAACCTCTTTTCTGCTCTATTTCTGTGCGAGGGCATTGAGGGAAACCCTCTGTAGCTGAGCTAGTCTTTCCTGGTATGCACATTTCTGGCTAGAGCCATGTGTGTACAGATACCTGCTAACCTTAGAACTGGAGCTGTGTCTTTATGCTGAGCCTTCAAAACAAATGTAGTCAAAGAAAGCAAGCGTGTAAGATTTTTGTGGTGCTGAAATAGTCTGCAGGGTGCCTTTGCTCTAAAAGTACTTTTTCATTATTTTTTTTTATTAAGTTGGATCCAGCCACCCAGGTCTGAAATGGGTCTGTTTCACTGTATTTATTTAGGGCTGGTGCTTTTGGGAATAGCAGAAGGTGCTGGCTCTCTAAGAGTAAACCTAACCATTTGTTGTACTTCATGCATTTTAAGGCCAGGAGAAAAAAGGCATTGTGCTCATGCAGACCTTCCAAAGACAGAGACTTTTCTTTACTTACATAATTCTTACTCTGAGTCCAATCTCTTTAGCTGAATTTAGACTAACTTATTTCAGGAAAAATGAACAGTCTACCTTAAACTAATTTTTTTCAGTTAAATAGCAGAGCTGATACACTACTGTAATGGATAGTTACCCTTAATGATAACAATTACGTTTCTAATCTATTCACCTTTCCTGAGTCATTTACAAACTCTGCTAGTAATCATCACCCTGTTTTGGGGGGGAGGAAGTCACTCTTAAACACATTGTCTCAGCAGTGACTTTCCATTTCTAGTTAGATTTTGAGACATACCAGTTGTCTGACTTTAACTCAGTTTATGTGTGCTACACTGTATAGCTCTATAGTTTCATAAATCCAACATCACGTGGAATTAAGTTGAATAGCATACCAAAGACTAAAGTTATCACACCAGCACCAATACATCTATTTAGCAAACCCGTAATCTCCTCCGAAAATATCTACTTAGTTTGACAAGATGTTTTTTCCTAAACCTATGCTGCTTAGCATCAATTATTTATTACAATATTTTATTAATTGAGACATATTTCAACTTGTGCAGCTGTTTGTGATGTGTATAACTAGAAGTTCAGAATATAGGATGTATTTTGCTATATTTAATTCTCTCTTCTGCTTAACTGAACATGTAGATTTAGACATTTCCATTGAATGATTCATTATGCAACTTCATTTAACGTGACCCAAATTCTCCTAGAGTTTATGTGGTTGCACACACTGCAGTAGGGGTCTCTTTCCCTCTGCAATACACTGATACTGCTCATGGCATTGTCTGTTGCTCACCATCCTTTAGGAAATGTGTCCCCCTCAAAGCAGAGGAAAAGGAATATAGCCCTGAAGGAAAATATTTTAACCAAGTGCCACCAGTATTCCTTCCAATGCAAAGTGTTGCTTGTATGAGTGGTACTTACATAGACATTTCCTACATATTAGACATACAATTCAAAGACAATGTAATGAGCAAGAAGCTTGTAAACTATAGTCCTCTAAAAGCAATTAATAAATGTAATAAAATTCCTGTTCTTTTAAAATAGATCCCCCTTCCTCACTCCAAGGTTACAATGATAGCAGCTGCAATACTGATGGGTAGGCACTGCTGCGGCTCCCAATAAAGCTCCCCTAATGGGGTTTGAAAGCCTTCCCTTATCAGCATAACACGTTTCTCTAAAACTAAACGGTGCAGCAAGAGACAGCTAATGCAGAGGGAAAAGATATTTTCTGTGTGTAGCAGAGCTGAGCACCAGGTTGTGGACAACACTAACACAGAGAATTTGGTCATCTGGGGGCCATGACAACTAGAACCAAACAGAGGAGTTGATTGCTTAGGAAAAATCTTGCGTCTTAAAGGTGAAATATTTGCATGTCTTTGTATCTGTCTGTGGCCCTGACTTAATGCTATTGCATGGGTGACTGAAGCGTATCTGATTATACACTATTCATTTGGGAGAACTCATGTATTTTTCCACAATCTTTTTACAGCTCCCAAATCTACCTTTTGTCCCACTGAAGAGACCTGGTGGCCAGGCCTGGTTATTATCATTGCAGTATGCTGTGCCACACTAGTGTTCCTCTTTGTAGTTGTCATCATTTGCTACAAAGCCATAAAAAGGTAAGATTCCAGATGCTTTTACTGTGCTTAGGGCAACACAACCTCACAAAGCTTGATCCAAGGCTTGGCTGACACCTTGTTTTGTTTAAAGACATCCTAAAGGCAAAATGCATCCTGTAATCAATGTGTGTTTTCATTGGAAAGTCACTTTATGTACCATATCCTACCTGTTTAAACGGTGAAGTTCAATGCACAGTCATGGGTATGAGGAGGAGAAAAACTAGAAATGTGGTAACAGCCACAATGTTCAGATTAACAAGAACTTCCCCAAAGCCAGATTGCTGCAGGTTGCTGCAGAATGTCAATAGCTTTGGCTTGGCCAAGTGTAGAGGTAGAAAACACTGTCTTACCACTTCTGGAAGTATTCAGAATTTACATGTGAGGTTTTTGACTCAGGCCCATCACTAATTGTAGTGTTTCAAATTGATGCAAGTTCTTTTAATTCAAACTCTAGGGTAATCTATGTTGTTTTTCATTTGGAGGCTCTATTTCCAATTTATTCTTGCTTCCAAATTCTCATCTAGAGAATAAAATGCAAAAGCTGTCTCTTTTAGTGTAAAAGCCAATGTAAAGCCTATGTACAACATGGTGTTGTAGTAACCATTTCAGTTCACTGTCATTGCAATAGATGTGCTTGCATAGGCCTCCAGCAGTTAGAAAGTATTGTCTTCAGTTACATAGAAAAATGGAAGTGGGAATAATTTCTTCACCTAAATAATATTTTGCATTTCTGGTGGAAGAAGTCAAAACTGTAACATTTCTGTATGAATACTTCAACTGCAAGTCCAAAGTGTCAATTTAGAGAAGAAAGTAACTTGGGAATTGTATCCTCGATGGAGGGAGTTCCTTTTCTCCTCTATTGGTTTCAGTGTGGCTCTGACAACACCCTACAGTCATGGCTTCATGGTGTCACTGTTTCATACAGTAGGTGTCTTGTGCAGGAGCTGCTAGTACAGCTGGGTGACCCAGCTGCAGTAGAGAATGCAATATGCAATCCATAACTCTCCTGAGATACTGCAGTGACAAATGAATTGCAGCTTGGACTAAAGTATTTTTTTTCAACTTTGTGATTTTTGAGTGATACTAAAAAAAAAAAAAAAAAAGAAAGGAAAAGAAATGAAAAAATGAAAATACCTTTCATGGAAAATGTTATCTGCATGAAAAAAACTGCAAGATTTTTTATGAGCCTCAGTGGGGATATCACAGTGATGCAGCATTGCACATGCTTTGTAGTTGTCTGAAAAATTTATGCAGGATTTGAAGGGTAATGTATCCAAGAGCATAAAAAAGGAAAACTTCAAATGAGAAGACAGAAGTCTGTATTTGATTTCTTATTAAATTTACATAAGTATCTTTGCTGTTCTAGTTTAACTAAAATGAATGCTTATTAGTTTTAAGGATTTGGAAAGCTTTCAATCTAGTGACAGCACTTGTAAAAAATCATCTATGGAGGACTGCAGTTGGAGTCCGATTAGATTGGTATCACAGTGCAAAGTCTCTTACTTGTAGTTCTGACATTGTACATCCTACCATTGGCTGCTCATAGGGGACTGGTCCAGCTCCATGTGTAATTCTATTAGTTTCTATTAGCTTCAAAACCAGTTATTGTACTTACCTTCCTACTGCCAAATTGTGAGTGATTTCTGCCAAGGCTGCAAAATATACTTATGGGAGCAGGAATTCTTCAGGGCATCTTGTGCCTAGTGAGGAATTGCTGGTCAAATCTGGTGCTGGTATATGGGAGGAATAGAAAAGAAATGTAAACGGGAAATTTAGAGCTGCCTTGAAAAGGCTTTGGGAGTTCACATAACAGTCTTATGCTTTGTGTTGGTGAAGAATAATACTGATACTTGATGAAGATACCCATTGTTTGTCAATGGTGTGAATATCAGCATACAAGTCAGCTGCCTAAACAGGCATTAGGTACACAGAAGAGTGAAAATCCCTCTTAGATATGCTTATTGTTGACATTCACACTGCTGACAAATGCTAAGCTGAAAGCTGCTCAGACATGGGATGGACAGCTATAAAAGGAAATCTTATTAATTATATTTTTACAGGGTACCTAGAGCATTCCTTTTCATCAATGAGTCCTTCCTGAAACAGCTTTGCTAAAAGGATGCCCTGAAGTTCCTAGCAGCATTCCCCAGTAGTTCAGGGTCCTTGATCCACTGTAAAAGATATCTTTTGATAAATGCTAGGAAATAAGATAAGATGCTTCACAAGAGAAGCATCTCTGCCTTCAATGCAGAGTATTGTTACATATTGTTGAGCTGAATTGGCTTAAGCTAGTGTGAGAAGTCCTTCACTCTGCTTCTTTGCTGGGAGGCAGTGGTGGCTAGAGAAAGAGTAAGGGGATTAATTTGGGTGATGCTGAAGCCAAGGGTCCCTCCAGTGTATTCCCAGCCTCTGGTTCCATGCTCTGCCCTGTCCTTTTCCACACCCGTATCCCCACCAGCTGGCCTCTCCAATCATCCCCTCAGTCCTTGTTCCTGTGCATCTCCTGGACCTAGGACCTCTGTCATTGCAGCATCTCTGACAGATCTGTCTTCTCCCCCCCACTGAAGAGATGCTGAAGACTGAAGTAACAGCAGTCACCTGGTTGTAGGGTGTAGCAAGAGTTAAATGTTTTCGTAGGAAAATACAGGCAGAGATTTATTCTCACAGAGCTTGGATCTGTTGTATTAATCCCTCACTTTCATAAGAATCAAATTTGAAGTAGAAAGAAAAACAAAAATCCTATTGTGCTCAAGTTAAAATCTCATTTACTGGTTTCAAAGGGCGAGACCTAATCAAACTCTCTCATGTCTGCTTTCCTGTAGCAGGAAGAGAGGAAGTGACTGACCTTGAAGTATCGTAACTCCACTGTATTTTTATTCAATCTGTATAAAAAATGTTTCTTGTGGGTTGTTTGTTTTCTCTCGTAAAAACTAAAAGCTAAACTTCAGCAGATCTCTGATTTTAGGCATTAAGGGGTTTTGTGATAAAATACAACCTAGAGGATCAGTGCTTCTTTGTATAAAATAACTACCAGAGCTAAGCAAGCTTGCTGCTACTTCCATCTCTGCATCTCCCCTGGAAATGCTGAGGTTCTCTCAATATTAAATGGTTGTAAGAAATGCTGAATTCCATTCCAGTGGATGGACTTGATCTCTCTGATCCCTGAGGGAACTAATACCATAATGTGCCAATCATCTTTAATCCTCAGGGAACTACTAGACAGGTTAAACTATTGGGAAGATACATATGGGGCGATTCTTCAAAGGCTCTTAAAGCAGTCTCTAAATTTCCTGGGTGTGATGCTAGCATCTGCAGTGTTGGACACTGCATGACTGGCATACCAGGTACAGGTGTGTGCTGCTTCATAGATCAAACACCAGAAGAGATAGGATGTGATACTGTGTTGTGCTGTAGCACGGTTACCCACATCATGATAGCACCCTCAGTCTGGCAGTGGAGAAACAGCTATTTTCTCTCGTCTTGGTGACAGAGGAGTATTTCCTTTTTTAAAAAAAAAAGTAAATTTTCTCCTAAGAAACTTTTCCATGGCACATTAGAAAAAAAATTAAGGGTTGGCACTTAGCATAGGCAGCAATTGCAGTCTGACATCTGTAGATTTCCAGAACAGCCTTAATCACTGGCTAAGGCTGAGATCCACTGTAAGCAGTGGAACTTTTGTGCTCATTTGATGGTTAAGGAAAGTGATCTCACAACCAGTGATTTCTGTAATACATAGCAGGAGCAGATGAAAAACAGCTTCAAAATCTGGAATACCTCCAGGTATTTCTCTTCCATGTCTCTCTCTGTAAAATCCTGCCATTCTGTCTTTCCCTGGAAGACTGTCACCAAGAAGTAAAAGCAGGACGTCCAAGGACAGTTCATAAACTAGCACAGGAGAAAGCTGGATCATTTTAGTATTACATGGTTTGTGGACTTGGGCAAGTGCACCATGAATGCCAGGAGCTCTAACAAATACTCAAAAACAGTCAGTGGAGATCAGTTTCTTTAATCAGCTCTGGAGATAGCTGGTTTTTAAGCGATTTTTTTAGCGTCTCCAAGTACCTGAGCAATAATAATAGTAATAGTAATGAGTAAGACAGTAAGGCTGGAGGGAAGTGGGAAGCAAACACAGTAAAGAGGATTAACAAGAGTTGTTTGGTAAATAAGCAACTGACGTTGCAGGGAGAGGGACCTGCAGTATATAATCCTGTTTCCGCCGCTCATGGTTTGTTAGTGCCTGTGTGGGGAGTAAGATAGTTACATAAAAGGGAAAAACAAATCCCTGGCTCCCTGTATAAATTACGATACTAGAGCCATCTCTGAAACCTCTAAGGGGAGGTTTCCCTGCTAAGGGGAAAGCAAAACTGACCCTCCTGGTTTCCATGCCAGCTGATGCCCCAGCTATGCAACATGGCAAGACGTGTTTCTGATGGTTTTCCAGCATGTGGAGAACCTGTATTTAATATTTCTGAACATCCATACAGTCTGAGATGACTCATGAGTAGCCCATTGTACCTAAGGATGTGACTCCTTGGCTCTGATGGGATTTAGGTAGGATGTATTCTTCTGCTCTCAGATGTACCACAGGGTTTGCTGACAAAAGAGTCCTCTTGCTAAGTCAACAGAAAAGCCAGGCTGATGGCAGCAAAGTTTTACATGTATAGCTTTTACTCACTATTGTTTGTCAAGCCACTGTTTTGTATGTGTTCCAGAGCCTGAGAGAATGGTACCATAAATGTCTACAAATGAATTTCCTTGAATAGGCACTGGGTTCACCTTCAGATAGTAATTAAATGGAAGAAAACATTGTGCTGAAATAAAAGAACAAGTCATATTTGAACTGTCTTAAAATTCATTGCTCAGGTATTTTCTAGGGTACTTTGCATTAGTGTATAATTTATGGACACTGTATACTGCAAGGTCTAGTTTCAGTAGCAGGAACAAAGTTTCAAAAGTTGGTTTTGTTTGACAAAATGAGGCAGATGCTTGCAAGGGGAAAACACTGAGGCTCTCTTAAGGAGGCGAGTAAGTGGGAGTGGGGCTGTGGTGAGCAGACGCGCTCATGGTGCTCAAAAGGAAGTAGAAGATATGTGGGGGCAGATCTTTGCATCTTTAGTTCAATTTGTTGACCTCAAACTAGTTCAACTCTGCAAAAGAGGTCAACCCCTAAGAAGTGCCATTTAAAAGGGCATACAGTCTTCATCAGGAAGACATAAGAATGTCACTGAAGGCAGTTGAAAGACAAACTTCAAAATACTGGAAAATCTAAGGAAAAGACCGCCATACTGTATGCTGGTTATTTTTTCCACTGACTGAATGTTGATGTTTATCAACAACTGGATCAGCATCTGCCACTGAGCATCACTGTCCAGGTCTTCAGTCACCTCTAACCAAAGCCCAACATCTCCTTGGGTTGCTTAGCCTCTATGCCTAGTCATCTCCCAGTGGTGAATCGTTGGACTACAGATTATCTACTAATGACAATTTAAATACTCTGAGCAATCTTTCTGCAAAAGATCCCATTTTTTAATCAAGAAATGAGTTCATGGAAGCACTGAATGGTTGAGGTTGGAAGGGACAACTTGAGATCCTCTAGCCCAAACCTCTGCTTTAACAGTCAGCTACAGCAGGTTGCCCAGGTCAGTGTCCATCTGGGTTTTGAATATCTCCACAGATGGAGAGTCCACAACCTCTCTGAGTTCTTGTTAGTTTTATTGTGTTCTTTCAAACTATCGCTATTTTTTAAGCTAAATGTAGCTTTGCTTGATGGAAACTGTCTGCTAGTACAAGGAAAATCAGTTGTTCTTCCAAACAGTATTGAAATCTGGGTGTTGGTTATGCAACAGTTTCCAGGGTAGCATACATGAGATAAACCTCAATTTTAAGTAAAATAGGAGAAATATTGCTCCTACTAACTAGCAGGCTCATTTGACAGATCAAAGGCTGAGGAGTAAAGTGGATAAAACAGCCTTTCGTTTGGAGAGATGGCTGAGCCAACTCACACGGGTGGTGCTGTGCAGCAGTTTGCTTTCCTGTTGCCTATGCAGTACATGTTGGTCAGATAAGCAGGAGGATCTGCTCTTCAGTGCTGTCAATCTGGGATTTTTATAATTAATACATGTTTGCATAACTGTTATAAGGCAGGATTTCTCTCTCTCTTTTAAGTTATACCAAGATGTTTCTCATAACTGGGAATATGGGAAGCCTTCAGAAGGCTTTAGTCTTTAGCATAAAGCAAGTGGTCCAGCTGTTTCACAGGATCCTCTCCTGTGGGTCATTGTGCCCTTGTTCACTCCTGATTTGTGGTATATTGACAAAGATGCCAACAGGACTCTGTAGACCATTATGGTCTATCCTGTGATCAATTAACTTTTCACTGTGATCAGAAACAAACTTCTCACTTTTCTGTGCTGCAGATGAGGGTACCACATTGAATGAGCAGAAGTCTTGCAGTAGATTCAAGTATTATACAGTCACTGCCTCCATGCAACTCTGATAGCTGTGAGTGGGTTTTACAGGCTCATGCCAGAATATAATGCTCGTGCTAGTCTAATTGTATTGGTTGAAATATTCCTGATTTACTCCAGCACAGATTGAAGATACAAGTGGATACTGGAGCTTTGAAACATACAGAAGAGTTGCCAGGTGTACCATGAGTTTATTATTACAGTTTTTCTTGAAGCCATAACTTCTGGAGAAATCTGAATAAATCTGAGATCAGAGTTCTCTTCGCCATCTAGTCTAAAAACTGATTTCAAGGCTCTTACATACCCAAGGTCCTACAAGGCAAAAAAAAAAAAAAAAGAATAAAATAAGGTTTCTTAGAAATCCATTACATTCTTAAGCCAACCATAGTTTTTACAAGCTGACACAAGGGCATTTGTGGTTGACCCTGGTGGTGAAAAGCCACAGCCCTGGCTGAGATATACCCAGTACAATGTGTAGGGATATTTAAAGAAAGTTACTGGCTTGTATCTGGGATATTTGAGCTTAGGACTGTGTTTGTTACAGCCTGCAAGAGCCCAGCAGCACCCTAGGGTGTCTGGGGCAATCTTTTTTATGATTCAGAGGAAAATGTTCCCATGGTAGTAGGCTGGCGGATCTATTACTCCATTACTCTGTGTCACTCAGAAATTCCCTCTACACAACGAGAATCCCATAGGAACCTGCTGAGTGCTTTTATTGCATCCTTTTGCTTTCCACAAAAGATTTGCAGTGTATCTTGAGTAAAAGCAGTAAAGCCTGATTTCTCCAGTGGCTGAACAACTGCAACTCCCAGTGGGCTTAGTGGACACAGTGGATTTGCAGGATGTCTAAAATCCTAAAAGGTAGGAACAAGAAAGCCAGGAAAGTATGGGAAAGCCCCAGAAGTTCCTGTGTGTCCCACACTGCCCCAGGCAGGCTCTGCCCAAACTTTTTGATCTTCCTAAGGGTTACAAGAAGCCAAACCTGACTGTGGAGCAGCTAAGCTCCAGTCAGTCCCCTATCCATCACATGCATTCAGCCACCTTCAAGATGACTGGGACTGTTCAGCGCACCTCTCAGCCCTGTGTCCATGCCCCACTGCTCCCCAGTCTCTATCCTTTCTTCTTTTCTGCATCACACCCACGTTGCGCTGAATTTGACCATGCAGAAGGTACCCCTTCCCACTGGACCTTTCAGCATGCTTCTGGCCAGAAGCCCTGGGTTGGCCCTGCCCTTGGCTCTTCTAATTCGTGGCTTCTACCAATTTTGACTTTGATGCCTGGCTCTAACCCAAAGTGCGGTGTGCAGAGACCCAAGCGAAAGGCAGAGCTCAGGGAAGAGCAGGAGCTGTGCTCAGACATGCTTCCATCAGCCAGACGTAATGAGGCATCTGCCCATGGCAGTGTTATCTCCCACTGTAATCTGTGTGCATAATTTCACACCTTTGTACAAGGAGTCACAACAAGGTGTGCAAACAAGATCTCAGTTTTTCCATGCCCTCACGTGTTGATAAAGGAAGGCTCAGGGGAGCTTGTCCTCACAAGCTGGTTTCATGGGTCCCCACTGCTGTGAAGGGAGGTCAGATCACACACACCGCTGCCTTGCTGTGCTGTTTGCTGCCATGCAGCCACACTGCCTGGGGAGTGAAAGGGTGCACACAGGGTCCCTCTTTGCAGTTCTTCAATGCTCCTCTAGTGCACATGGATCACTTGCAGCCACTCTCCAGCCCATTGCAGCTGTGCTGCCACCACCTGTGAGGCTGCATGGTCTGATTTCTGCCCCTTCTGTCCTTCCTTCTCTGCACCCCCATACTTACTGCTAAATATTGATCATGCTTTGGGGTTGCTAAGCAGCACACAGCTCCTTGCTCAGGAGAGCCTTACGTGGAAGGCAAGACATGCAGTAAGTCCACATGGGCAGAGCTTTGGGTGGGAGAAGGGGTGGTCCTGCTCTGCCACATGCTTAGCTCACTCTGACTCTGGTGTCCCTTCTGTCAGCAGGCATGTGGCCACTCCCTACAGTATGGCTGGGCTGGAGAATGATGCTCTGGTTTGTCTGTCTTGTAGAGTTGTTGGCAAAATGTCCATGTCAGTGTTTGTGGAGATGGGCATCATGACATCCATTCCTTAAACTAGTGCCAGATAATGGAGTGAAGCACTAACAGGGTCTGATGTGCAGGGTCTGATCCTAGCTGTGTGCAGGGCGACTATGGGAAAATAGGGTCATTCCTTATTCTGGCCTTTAAAAAGAGGCTGTACAAGGAGGCAGAGAAGTGGTGCCAGCTTTGGTGTCTGCTTCTAGAGACAGTAGCATGAAACCTTATGAAAGATGTTAACACACTTGAGCAGGGGGAAACTGCAGGCTAACCTGGTTCTTCCCTTCAGTAGCTCTGAGCTGAACTGAAGACTCTCCTCAAAAATTGTGCAGTTACAATTGTCTAAAGCCAATTGCTCCCAAAATCACTCCCAAAAAGCCAATTGGTCTCTAAGGCCAAACAGCCCTGCACAAAACCAAGTCATTGTGTAGATATCAAGGACTTTGACGGACTTGCTGAGTGCTCTGCCGCTGTATGGATTTGCCCCTTTTGCACACCTAGAGCATGGGAAATCTGTGACCACCCTATGCTGTCCACTTAGAGTGCGTTTGCATTTACCTTGTAAAGAGCAGGGTCTGGCTCTGCAGGCTCTTCTTTGGGAGTGAAGTCAGAAGCTTGGAAATTAGCGGTCTTACTGTAGTAGGTGGCAGAGACAGATTGCCTCAAATGCAAAGTGAGCTAGGTTGTTGCAAAGGACAGTTCATTTTACAAGTTTTTATTTTCTTCTCAGCTCTTTACATCTGTTTGTGTTGCAGACACTTCTATTAAAGACATTTCTATGCCAGAAAATCTGCAGAAATATTGGTTCATCTGCACAGAAGTTAATCATAACGATGTAAATAATTTTGTGAAATTCTGTTTAAATGATTGCGTGAAACAGCAGTAGCCTTGTTCTGCAGGGATCAAGTTTGCCATTCAGGTTGTTGCCTATGTTTGCGAGGGAAGAAATAGCGAGGTAGTTATCTACATTCAGCAAAAAATCTGGGCACAAAGTAGCACAGATCAACTTTGTTTGGGGAATGGAAAAGTCCATTGCCTAAAATGGCAATATCTACGGTCACTTGGCTGGTGAGAGACATACTGTCCTTCTGAGACAGCAAGAGAGCAGCCCTTGCTCATCTCCTCTCCCTGCCCCTTATTATTCCAACCCCACATTTTCCAGCACTATTGCTCATTCTGACCTTGAGCACAGGACATCAACAGCCAACCAACTTATAGGCATGGTATTCCTGCACCTTTTCCCACCTCTACTTTCCCATACAATATTGATATATTTTGCCCAAGGACAACTTCTAATTGGGAACCCAGGTGAATAGTTTAATAGTGAGGTCTTTTACTGACCTCACTGTAGCTGAGCAGAAGCAGGTAGGTAGTTATGTCTTGTTCAATGTATATGTTTAGATGTGTTGTCTATATAAAAAAAGCAAGGTGTTGATCAGGATTGGTACAGCTGGGCCCTTGAAAGCCATGTTTCTCCGGATTTCTTAATACATATTTGTCAAGCACTTTGAAGGTAGAAAGCATTGAGTGGTGATAGGTGGTGTTCAGTCTGTTCCAGAAGGACTGGAGAATTTTAAAAGACTAAGAGAAAGGTCTCTGGGCTTCCACTGGTAGTTTTGTATTTCTGAGTGCCACATAAGCAGAGGAGTGTTTGTTGCCTTCATGCCAGCACCTGTGAGAATGTGCATGTCTCACTTTTGTGTGTGTCACACGTGTGCAGAAACGAAAACTCAGACTTGCATAGTCATTCAGCTTGTGGCACAAAAGCCCAGAGATTGTGCACAGTCCAGTTTGGGGGCAGCCTTAAATTGTTGTCCAGCATTACACAGTTTCCATGACTTTGATTTAGTGAGATGCATAATGCCACTACTGCAGTAATAGGTCCAGCCTGCTGTTGTCTGGAGGATGTTCACAGAAGGGCTCCAGGAAATGGTATTCTTTTCCCATTTCTGATCTGCATGAAACGGCAGGGGGGAAGGTAGGAGAGTGTACTGCTTTCATCATCAGCAGTTACCCATTCCCAGCCACCATCCAGACCCAGTTGCCATAGAAGAGCAACGCACCCTGTGTCCAGCTCTGACCATAGGTATTTCCTTGATCACTGAGAATCAATCCCAGGGAAACTGAGGCTGCACCTGAAGTTCAGTGAAAAGATTTCTCCTGTTACACTGGTTGTTTAAGTTCCCTGAAGCAATTGATATTCCATCTTTGATATTTCAGGATGGCAGCTGAGACATATGAGTAACATGGAGCTGGAACAAGGTGCTTGGGTTACCCTGTCTGTCCCAAGTATTGTGAGCACTGTGGCATTTGATCCATTCCATAAACATATCAGTGTCATTCTTGAAGCTGTATAGTTTTCCCTCTCTCCTTTTCCCTCTTCCAGCAGTCTCAGTTCAAACCGTTATTTTTCTGAGAGTAAAAGAAGCTTTTCTGCATCTCCAGCCTAAATTTACCTATGGCTTCTTCCTATTTCTTCCTTTCAAATGCCCTTTCTGGAGTTCCCTGAGATCAATCCCGTCCCCTTTTTCTTTTCATTATACTGGGTTTTTCAAGCTCACTTATTGTCTTCTACAAGAAATTAGGACAGAAATTTGAGCTGTCTACTCTTTGTAAATTATAGATGTGCAAGGGCAGATCATACCTAATGCAGTAGAGTTACATATAATCCCAGTTATCTGGGTGCTACACATATACTGAGAAACCCAGGCTGTTTCCGCATTGCTCAGCATGAGCTGAGCTCCATGAACACACCTTAACTGCCTACACTGCTCTGTGGCAGGACAGGCCTTTGAGGAGCAGGAGTGTGTCCAGCTCACCCCCGAAGGGCACTGCCAGCGCACAGCCATGGCCACCCTCCAGACATGTTTTGGCTTTGTTCAAAGCAGGGTGCCTTCCTTCCATGAATGTAATGTCTTTTTTTTTCCCATTTAGAGGCTTTTTGCCGGGCTGGAAGGCTGATAACATGAGCTCATTTTTTACATTAGGCCCATTCATTTTTTTCCTTTTGTCATAAAAACATATTGACAGTGTATTCCGCGCTGAGAATGCCTGACAGATAATGGCAGCTGTAATATCCCTTCAGTCAATAAAACCTTTTAAAGCTCATTATAGGGAATGCAAAGAATGCGTTGTAATGCGAGGGGTCACTAAAAGTACTTTTATCAATTATTACAGTTAATAGACCAGTATCCTAATAATAAAGCTACTTCTCTTCCTTAAGGTTGTGTTTGTGTAGGAGCGTAATTCTGAAGTCAGGTTAATTGAAGACTTACTAGGAAATGTGATTGCATCATCTTAGTCTCTCAGGACAGGTCTTCCTCTGTAATATCAGAACAAAACCTCCTGAAGTCCAGCAGTCTGTGGAATTACTCTGACTTTGCACTGCTGACAATAAATGAAGACTAAACCCCACTTCTTAGATTTCTCATGTGGCTCAGCAAACTACTGCAATCTGAACAGGCCAGATCCTCCCTTCAGATAGATACACAGCCAAAGGGGGAAGTTAGAATGTGACTCTCTTTTCATGACACTGAAAAGTCTCTCCAGAGGAATGTCCTTCTTTAGCATGAGTCCCATATGTCTGGGCCATAGCACCAGACTGTCCAGCTCAGGTTAGTCATTAGGCAAGGCTTGTTGTAGGCAGCTACATAAAATCTTACGGCTGTGTCCCAGAAGGCAGTTGTTGTTAGTGCACTGAGCCCCTCTAGCAGGGGTCCTGTTCACAAACCAGTCTTAGAAAGTAAGTTTGCTTATCCCACCAGATGCTGTCACAGGACTGATTCACCTCCAATGGCTGGTGGCCAGCATGAATCAAACAGATGTTTGATGAACATCCCCAGTACTGAGATGCAAACAGCCTCTGTTCACATTCTCTATGTTCTTATAAACATTCAGGCTATTCAGAGAGATGGTCTAGTTATTGAATAACATTACAAAATTCATTCTTCCATTCCTTCCCCATATCTGCTAAATAAGGATGTTTTTGAAGTGTTGATTGTAGCCCACATATCATCTCTTCTGGGCTTCCAGCAGTGAAGTCTAGCCAAGAGCTAGGTACTGCTAGCATCAAAGCTTACGAGATGAAGCTGAGTGAAAATAATAGACTTACAGATACTTATTCTGTTTCTTGGGCAACTTTTGTAACCCAGGAAGATGCTGCTGCAGCTGGATCTCTACTGGTGTACAACTAACTTGGATATTTCTGCTGTGTGCTGGAGGTACATCAAGACAGACCAATCCTGTGAAGCTAATCAGCGTGTTGCATGAGACCCACATTTATAGAAAATAAACATGTCCAGTGAAGACAGGCTGAGAGAGTTGGGGTTGTTCAGCCTGGAGAAGAGAAGGCTCCAGGAGACCTTATACTAGCCTTTCACTACCCAAAGGGTAGTACCCAATGGGGCCTACAAGACAGCTGTAGCGAGGCTTTTTACAAGGGCACGTAGAGATAGGCTAATGGGTAATGGCTTTAAACTGGAAGAGGGTAGACTTAGATTAGATGTAAGGAAAAAACGCTTCACTATGAGGGTGGTGAGGCACTGGAACAGTTCCCCCCAAAATGTTGTGGCTGCCCCATCCCTGGAAATGTGCAAGACCAGGTTGGATGGGGCTCTGAGCAACCTGGTTTAGTGGAAAATATCCCTGCCTGTGGCAGTGGGGATGAAACTAGATAATCTTTAAGTTCCCTTCCAACCCGAACTGTTCTATGATTCTATGAAAATTATTAATTTTTATGTGTTAATAGCTAATGAAATATTCACTGATATGGAGAAGAGCTTCAAAGTCATTGTACATACAAGCAATACATCTTCAGCTCTCTGATTTTCTGATTTGCTTCTTCCCTTCTGCCACTTTGCCCCAGGAATCAGCAGGCAGACACGTGACCTAGCCCATGCCACCACTGATGCAGGGGGGGCAGGCAAGCTGCAATGGTGCTCAATGGTCTTATTCTCCTCAAAGCTTCAATAAGCCTATAAGTAATAAAGCATAGTAAAGTCCTGTTTAAATGAAAAGTCTGGTCATCTTTTCTTTGAATATATAGATTTGAAATATATAGAGATTTTCTGAAGTGTGCGCAAGTGAGACATGAGGTGAAACCCTCCCCTAGTACTCTTAGCACACAACTACCTTACAGACAGGTCTACACCAAATTTACACCAGTAGCCAAAGCTGGCAGGGAGAGTGAAATATACAGAGTTTTGTTACTAGACATGATAAAGGGTCAAAACCTGTGTTTCCTCTTGGAAGTTTTCTAAAGACAGATCATACAAGTTGTATTTGAATGTGTATTGTTACATTCACCTTTACAGGGGACTCTGCAGAGAATTGGTACAAGCCAATATGGATTTCTTTTATATATGACTTATAATGTGATCAGAACCTCATTTGAAATTTAAGTTTGACATGTGAAAACACTATTAAATGGTGGTTTAATGCTTTCTTGATTTTAGGACTCATGCAAGTTAATGCATGCATGGTGGAGTGGTCATTATGGACTCTGACGCATGATTTCAGGCATGTACTAAGCTGTACAGGGTCGCATGCTCCTTTCATTCGCAGATGTTTGGCATGAAGAGCGCACCAATTTGTTTGCTAAACATCAAAGCACAATGTGTAGCAAATCATACTGTAAAGCAATGCAAAGCACTTGTTAGCAAACAAGTTTCACCTGTCACCAAGTAAGTATGTCAAATATGAATAGTTCGCTACTCATTCCTTCACTAATTTGAAACATCCCTTTTACAAGTGAGGAGGAAACCTGGAATGGAAGTGCATAAATACATGGCTATAGCACTTCAT
>NW_026901086.1:0-2825 GCF_033783945.1 Neopsephotus bourkii | reverse complement strand
GACTCTTCAGCCTGGAGAGAAGGAGGCTCAGGGGAGACTTTTATCCCCATGCTCTAGTAGTTAAAGGTGGCTACAAAGAAGATGGAGAAAGATGAGGGGTGATGGGCACAAGTTATTCCTAGGGAAATTCCAACTGGACACAAGAGGAGAATTTTCTACCATGAGAACAATCAGCCATTGGAATAATCTCCCCAGGGAAGTGGTGGATCCCCAACTAAGTTCCTAATGCTGGACACTGTTCAATAGGTGCTGCTGGGACATCTGGTCTAGGTCATGCTTTGGCAAGAGAGGTAGGACCAGATGATCCTTGAGGTCCCTTGAACCTGGCATTCCATGATTGTACAATAGGGCTGATCTTCCCCTTGTGCTGTGGCTGTGTGGACATCATCCTCCAAAAACCTTGTGTTCCTTGGAAAGCTGCTAACTTACTCCTTCCAGGCTTAAAGCCAAACCCTTTGGACTTTCCTCCTTGAATGCACCTGCAAACATCTCAACATGGCCTGTTCTGTGCTCTACAAAGCACTGGCTGAAGCCAGCAGACACATATAGCCAATACGCTCCATGGGAGTTGCACATCTTTCCTGCCCTTTCCCATTCAAGGAATGCCCATCAGGAAGGCCAGCTGAGGCCAACAGACATGTACTTCCCAAAACCAGGACCCTCTTTTGGCTCCTCCATTTTCATGTCACCTCTGGATGGCCTCACCATGCAAAGACTTCTAAAGTCAGGCCAGGAGGAAACCCCACAGCTTTTGAACCACTTGTACAGGGAAAAGAGCTACTTTGCTTCCCAGGTTTTAGGTTTACCTTGAAGTTTCAATACCACTTGCTGCGGACACCTGAATGCTATCACATTTCCAAAACCCTGCAAGCCAGCGTCGTCAGTGCATATTGAGCACAGCCACTGGTCACCCATGGGGCTTTTAGTCTGTCCTCGACATTGCTGCTCCTACATGGTCCCTTCCCCATCTTGCTACCCTTCATGCAGGATTTCCCCTATTTTTCTGGCTTTAGTATGGAGTCCTAAGAGCAGGCATCACTGGCAGCATCACTTCTGGTACCACCACATCCCATTCATACCAACAATTCACGTACTGCCAGCTGAGACTCCATAAGATCCTCGAATCATCCTCCCAATTTCTCTGGCTCTGCTGAAGTCCATTTTCTCTCTTCTATTTCTAATCTCTCATTTTGCTGCTCTCACTCTTTAGTTTTCCTTTCTCATCATCTCTAGCACACAGGAACTATTATAGGAACTCTCCCTTTTAACTCTGAGTTATGAAACCCATGGTACCACATGCTTGAGCAGATATTACCTGCAAACCTCTAGCTACAGGCTGCTAATGGAGCAGCCACAAAGGCAACATGGTAAACTCACAAAGGATGTTTCCTGAAGCAGGAGCCCTGAGACATCCTTGAGAAGCTCAGCCAAAACCTCCTTGATGGGTATAGCCAGAAGGACAAAGAAATTGAGACCATGAACTGACTTTCCAGGAAAGCAGAAGTTGGTGATAACTACCCTGGGAATTGATGTCCTGCACCCACTGATGTATTTACACCAGAAAGGTATAAAAAGTAGCTCCCTATCTACCCAAAATGAGCTCTACAAGAGCTTCCCTGTATGAGACGTCCTGGACTTGGAACATACATAGATTTGCTTTACCCTTGTAATACATATCTACCTGCTTTCCTAGTGGCAATTCTATAGTGACTTGTGGCATATAGCTACATATATGTGTATATATTTGGTTTACTAATAGTAGTTTTCTAGTAATTTGTAATAAAGAAGGTCACAGAAGTGTAGACTCGCACATCTTTGTGTATTGTAGAGTCCTGAAAACTCTATGGTCACAATCCACCCACTTGTGAGCTGGGTCACACACACAAGTTGTGACCACGACCACTACACCTTTACAAGCCAACTTTTACAATGAATCCTGGCTCATCACTGCTGAAGCAGAGAGTCACTTTCTTCTTTCTATTTAAGCCCAAAACTGAGCTAAATTAAGCCAAACTAAGCTCAAAATCACCATCTCCCACAAATTTGATGATCTTGAAGGTCTTTTCCATTCTCGTTGATTCTGGAACACGTCATGCTTGCAAAGTCACAAGGTGTTAACCACAAGAGATGCTTCTGGCTGTTGTAAAGTATTTCCAGGTAATGATGGGATGTAAATTAAGCTTACATTTACTCACCAGGAGTAACCAGCAAGGAGGTGTAGCACAAACCACTCACTGATAGCAGCTATGTGGTGTATTTGCAACTACATCACCCAAGGCAGATCCCAGAGATGGCTCTGGGCTGCACAGCAGAGCTAATCCCACCATAGAATAGGTGTCTTGTGCCCACAGACACCAATCCAGGGCATGGGTACCATGGCACCAAAGCCACAGATTATTTTCCTTGGCATATTTAAACCTCTCCAGATTTTCTTGTGGTTTAGTGTGGCTTCTTCAAAGCCTTTTGGTCTCAAAATACACTCTCCTGCACCAGACAAGTGCCTTGTTCCTGCCATTATCAGCAGCTTTTAAGCTTTGCTGCTTCCCAGCAACTTTTTCTTTCACTTTCTCACCTTTTCCTTTCCTGTTTCTTCCACTCAGAAACACAGGGAACTGTTCTAACCTTCTGCTTGTCAGGCTGCTGATGAGCAGAGCTGGCTGAACCTGGATGTGGTAACGGATCTGATCTAAACCAAGCATCAACAGAGCCAACCTAGATGAGATATTACACGTACCACAGGCAGATGTTGGGCAAAGGAAGGGCTACCAGGGCAGACTTGTGCTCATAGTCCAGCCAAAACAAGACCTCTGGCTTAAACTGGGCTG
>NW_026901085.1:0-2824 GCF_033783945.1 Neopsephotus bourkii | reverse complement strand
TCTAGCACTCCGTGGCATACTCCACATACTAACAGCATAGTATAAGAGAGCATCTCTTTTTGATTTTTTTTTTCCCACAAACAGGTACCTGCTGTAAATTAATTTACGGCTCTGTTTTCTTCAATTTCCTTTGTAGGCAATTGTTACAGGCTCTGCTTGTTCTTGGAAAAAAAAACCCGGAGGCAGTATAAGTCATCAGCTCTTCCTCCAAGTGCTATTTAAAACCAGGCGTATGTGTGGTCAAAATCAAAGAAGACATGACAGAAGGCAAATACATATTGTGGAAGCACAACAGTGTGTTGCCAGATAGTTTTAAATCCGTTGTTTTGTCAGTTCATCAACACATGCTCTCTAGAGGGAAGGTGTGTGCACGTGTATGTATGCGTGTAAGTGCAGCTTTACTCTTTCTAGGCTCCTGACTGTTCTCTTGGAGTCTCAGTAGCAGAAGTTCAGTAGCTGCCTTAAGGTGAACTGGAGATTTGAGCAAGAGAGCTGTGCCTGAGCAGTCCTGGAGGCAGGAAGCAGATAAGGGGACCAACTGCAGGAATCCCATTTGTGAACTGTAGACAGTGAGCAGACAGTAAAGCATTAAATGCTGAGAAAATAACCTGGCTTTTCTGGACCCATCGGTTTCAACTTGTTGCTTGTTTAGTGTTGACTAAAACTGAAGATATAGTTGCTTTCAGGGTTTAATACAGATCAGCTGAAGGACTACTATTACTGATTTAAATATGAATAATACAAATGGGTTCTGTTGATGAGGTTGTGACATGGGCAACCACAACACAGTGTGATAGAGAAAATCCACATGAGATTACATTGTCTGTCCTGCTTTTTGCCTGTCTTCTAGGTCATCAATCTGTTCTCTTGATCATCATCATCTATCACCACTTGATGAGTGAAGACAAAATGTTGAGTGAAAAACTAATGCTATTTTTTACATCATAGCCTGTTGTTCTGACTAACAGAGCTCTCAGTATAAATATGAGATGAAGCAAAAGGGGGTTGTGCAATAGACTGAGGGAGAGCACAGGGAAACAATAGTCATACTAAGCAACTTGGTAGGCGGCAAGTAGTCTTTGTGGCAGACTGGTATTACTGTAGAAACTTGTTAAGTAATGTTAGATTTCCATACACTCCATTCTGGGTGACTTTAACTATCACTGTCACCACAAGAATCAAGTCTTCCTCTCTCCTCACTCCCTGCCACTGATTCATGTTCTCACATCACCTCCTACCATAGGCTAGCACAAGTGTTTGCATCTCTACGACGAACAATGAGAGACCTGGACTTAGAACAAGCTTGGGGATTTTTTTCCTTTTTCTTCTGAAATGTTATTTTTCCTTTAGATAAGCTCCTTGATTGGCATCAACCTGGAGATGCCCCTATACTTATGTCAGGATAACAAACAGCATGGTGTGAGAGTAGCAGTGAGCAGGTTGGAATTGCTACTGTAAGAGTGCACATGAAACAACATCTGACCTAATTTACTAAGCAGTTAGCAAAACTGCTGCACCAGATAAATTATAAAAGTATAGGATTTAACCTGTTTAGTTGAATAGAAACCAATTTTAATCCTTTTGAGGCTAGGAAAAAAATGTATTTGTCCCTCCATCTCTACGGGGTCAACATTTTGTGCCACCGGATTTGATTTGGAAACACTGAACCTTGTCTGTAATTTATACTTTGAAAGACAGTTTCTCCTTAAGAAGAGTTTTCAACTGGGGAGTACCAAGTTCAAGTTGCTTGTATATAATAGAAGTTTGCTTTGTTTTTATCCAGTTTTAGCACTGGTACAAATATCCAGGCTCTATTTTAAGTGTTTTTATTTATAACCAGTGGGACACAGCACTAAAGCACATACTACACGGAGCATAACATTCCAGAGATCTATATGAGAAGTGGGGTTTGCTTTTATTTGAACTTCTCGTCACTTTGTTCCTAAGGAATTCTGAGAAAATAGCAAGTATTATCTTGTTGATGTCTGCTACTTCATTACTAATGTAGTAATACTCTGTTTATAGTAGCATGTTTGTTACAGACAGACAGCTGTGTTTGTGTTGCAGTGGTTATATTGATTGTGATCCTTCTAACTGGACAATGTTTTAGCTTCATTTTAAAAACCATGACCTGTTAGGTTTAGTGATTCAGTCTACAACTCATTGAGAATAGTTTTATGAGAGTAATAACGAAAGAATAGTAATAGAAAGAAGTGACATTAAAACAGCTATGGAAATTTCAGTGGTGGATCTAATATGAACTAGATAGACCTTTTTGTTGCGCCCCTATGCAGGTAAACAAATGAATTCTAAATTGCCATCATGGATAAAGTCAGAACTTGAGTTTTTAGACTGCTACCTGCAGTAGCTTAGTAACACAGAAACCCCAGTGATAACTAATGGAAAGGAGAAGCTTGCTTGAGGCAGCCACTTACCTAGCTATTGTTATCTGTAGTAGTCTTCATGATAGCAGCAACAACTGATAGTAATTTCATAATGAGGTGAGTAACAGGAGCCAGTAACAGCAGGCTGCTTGCTTAGCACTTATACTGTATGATTAATAGCTCTGGAAAAGACTGCTTGAACTGGACAGCCAGCACGTGACCAGAAGACTCGTTTTCTGAAAGGGGAAATAACTTTCCAACAGAAGGAACCTTAAAAAAAGAAACCCTCATCAACTGCAGTGACAAAGTTAGGTACTGTCTGGTAAGTGAGGAGTGAACAAGGCACATAACATTCAGATTTGCAAAGTGTGCAAGCTCAGATAGATCTACACAAATTGTTTAATCCCCAACTCCAAAGATATATAGGTATCTCTGGAATT
>NW_026901084.1:0-2867 GCF_033783945.1 Neopsephotus bourkii | reverse complement strand
CAGAGCAAACATGGCTCTATGTATATAGTTATTTTAGATTTACACTGCTATACCAAAATGCATGAACTGAAACTTTCAACTTTAGGTTGAGGTGAGAAACTTCTTTTTTTATAAGGAAGAGTTTCTATGATAGTGGCTGCTTGAGAAAGAGTAAGTTGTTTCAGCAATTCAGACAGAATAGAAAAATTTTGTCATTTACAATGACTTTTGTAATTATATTTTTTTTGTTTGCTTGAAGAGTTCACATGTTGCTCTTTTCAGGAGCACAGCAGAATACATTAGGTCTACACTTTCCTTATTTTAAAAAGCCATATTTTAGAATTAAATGAAAACGCTGAATTAATTTAAGGACCGTATTGGCTCTTGTCTTCAGCCTCCAAGTCATATCTGTCTATCAGTTGTAGCAAGTGCCCTCAGCAGATGCTGACTGACACCCTTTCGTACATGAATAGGCTCTCTCTTGAGCAAAACTACCAGAAAGAAAGCTGAGAAGGCTGAAAAGTTTCTCTTCCTCATACCATTAAACCTAAAATAAGTACTTGCAGGTCTCCAGATCTCTCTGAAAGGTGACTGCCATAGGACTGAAGGTCTTGAGGAAGATTTCACATTCTTTCTCTTCCGGAAGCTGAAATCTTCATTCTTCATTTTATTCTCCAGAAAAAAAGTTCCTTAAAGACAAAGAAACAAAATCTCTGTAATTCACTCATAAATATAAATAAAATATTTAAAATATATAATTCAATATTCAGTAATAAATATAGATAGCTATATAGATATTTTCACTCAGTTGTGAATATAAACAGACAAATACAAAAGCCTTCCACATATCTGTAACACCAACAGTTTGAAAGGAGCAGAAAAGCACTCAGAAATGCAGAGACACTTTGCCTAAAATAAGCTTGAACTTTTGACTTTCATTAAAAATGTCTGAGTTTACTTGAATTTCACAGAATAACAGGATTGCTGAGGTTGAAAAGGACCAACGGTTTTGTGAAATCTTCATTCCTCAAGTACTTAAAACTAAGCAAGTCAAGGCTTTGAGCAAGCTTGTCGGCTTCTAAAGTTAGCCCTTCTTAAAGCAGGAGTTTCAACTACATGATCTTCAGGAGTCCTTTCCAAACTTATTCACTAAATGCTTCTATAAACCTTGTGTCAAGTCCATTTTTACTGAAAACATGAGAACCTTCAGCTCTCTCTGAGTATATTGCTTTGAGGGTGTTTTACTTTTATAAAAAATTACCTTATTTTGAAAAATAAACTGTATTTATTGCTGCAAGTGAGAATTCAGATTGAGATGAGAAAAACTTCTACAAAGGAAGTTTACTTTTGTATTTTTATTTCCAGTAATATTTTGTGAGCAGGAAAAATTTGCTTTATGATGTTAAGATTAAGAAATACACATTTTTAGTAATTTAGTGTCTAAAAGAAGAGAAAACCAAAATCTGCAATGGCAGAGGTGGTCTCCAAATAAGGAAAAATAGTCTGTTTCTCAAGCAAGTATTCTTTCAAATTTTCAAAACCTGCAGAATGAATTCCTAATCAGATTAAGGAATCATATTTTCCTATTTGTGTGAGAAAACTCCCAAAGAATTTAAAAACCCTACTGCACGGTAAGGGTATATAACCCTGAATATTTGTTTGAGGTTTTGTTTCTAAATCTTCTCTGTCTCTCCAAAGTGTTTGTAATCATATTGTGAATTCAGTGCACTTGGAAAAGTATTGACCTTACAGTTGTTTCAGTTGTTCACATTCCAGACTCAGATACTATTGGTGGTTCTTGAGGTAAATGTGTACATGTTATGAATACATATGTTTTTAAATAATACTTTCTCATACAGTTTCATTTCAGAACTTTCATGGTTACAGCTTATATTCATATATTTCAAGCACAGCATGTTTTTAAACAGCAACATTTGTGAAACTGAGTTTTATTTTAAAATATGCATTTATTGAAAGTTACACATTCATGCATAATTTGCATTATTGGTATAGTCTCAGTGGCAAGACACTATGTCTAATGTCAAATATCATTGCTTACTACAATCACCAGTGGCTCACTCACCTTCTAGATATGACCAATTCAGGCTTTGTCTTAAGTTTTCAGATTCTTTCTGAACAGTGTTTCACTAATATTGTGGTTAAGGTTGTCCTGTGGAATTACTTTATTTTAGTAAGTATGGGGTTTTTTATTGAACCAGGAAATTTTGCAATGACAAGAAAAGGAACAGAAGAAGCTGAGGAATGGAAATAGATGTCCTTCTGAGGTTAATGCAGGAGTATCTTCATTAATGAAAGTCTTATCAGTCCTAGAGAGGCAGATTGTGGCTTTGTCAGTTCAGTATTGAAATAGTCAAATGAACAGACAATGAGGTTCCCTTTACGGTAAAATCTCTGAGTAGAAGAATGAGTACAGGATTGTTCTGAGCTAAAAAATAGTCTGTTCATCTTTGTAATGAAATGACAGGTTTAACCTGAAGATTAAGGTGTAACAATGTAATCATGACTTATAAACAATGAAGCCTACAACTGTAAATATTACGGTCAGCAGGGTCAAGAAAGTTCTAGAGAAGACATAATATAATTCTTGAATCATGAAAAAGAAGAGATCTAGCATCACTGAAACTTTCTTTCTTGGTCTCTGCTCAAAACAAATCCAGTGTATTTAATTATCTATGCATGTTTAATCTAGAGAAAAAACTCTTGCAGTCATGTACCTCGTACTGATAGGTATGAAGTGATGGCCTTTAGAAGGTCAAATTCACTTTCTCAAATTCTTATGAAAAATTAATTCCTCGTCATACTATAACAGGGAATATCTCTGCCTGAAGTAAGCTATTGTAATAGAGGTTTCTAGAACAATGCAGTCT
>NW_026901083.1:0-2800 GCF_033783945.1 Neopsephotus bourkii | reverse complement strand
CTGAGAGTACCGGGTACTGAGAGCACCGCATACTGAGAGCACGGGGTACTGACAGCACTGGGTACTGAGAGTACCGCGTACTGAGAGCACTGGTTACTGAGAGCACCAGGTACTGAGAGCACTGTGTACGGAGAGTACCACGTACGGAGAGCACCAGGTACTGAGAGCAGCGGGTAAGGAGGGCACTGCGTACTGAGAGCACTGGCTACTGAGAGCACCGGGTACTGAGAGCACTGGGTACTAAGAGCGCTGGGTACTAAGAGCACCGGTTACTAAGAGTACCGGGTACTGAGAGCACTGGGTACTGAGAGCACGGCGTACTGAGGGCACCGCGTACTGAGAGCACCGTGTACTGAGAGCACCGGGTACTGAGAGCACTGGGTACTGAGAGTACCGCGTACTGAGAGCACCACGTACTGAGAGCACCAGGAACTAGGAGTACTGGGTACTGAGAGCAGCTGGCACTGAGAGCACGGGGTACTGAGAGCACTGGTTGCTGAGAGCACCGGGTACTGAGAGCACCGCGTACTGAGAGCACTGGGTACTGAGAGCACTGGGTACTGAGAGCACTGGGTACTGAGAGCACCACGTACTCAGAGGACCGGGTACTGAGAGCACTGGGTACAGAGAGCAATGGGTACTAAGAGCACCGGGTTCTGAGAGCACCGCGTATTCAGAGCACGGGGTACTGAGAGCACTGGGTACTGAGAGCAAAGTGTACTGAGAGTACCGGGAACTGAGAGCACCGGGTACTGAGAGCACCGCGTACTGAGAGCACCGTGTACTTAGATTACCGCGTACTGAGAGCACCGGGTACTGAAAGCACTGGGTACTGACAGCACTGTGTACGGAGAGCCCCGGTTGCTGAGAGCACCGTGCACTGGGAGCACTGGGTACTGAGAGTACCTGGCACTGAGAGCACTGGGTACTGAGAGCACTGGGTACGAACAGCACCGGGTACTGAGAGCACCGCGTACCGAGAGAACAGGTTAGTGAGAGCACTGGGTACTGAGAGTACCAGGTACTGAGAGCACCGCATACTGAGAGCACTGGGTATTGAGAGCACCGCGTACCGAGAGCACAGGGTACTGAGAGCACTGGGTACTGAGAGTACCGGGTACTGAGAGCACCGCATACTGAGAGCACCGGGTACTGAGAGCACCGGGTACTGACAGCACTGGGTACTGAGAGTACCGCGTACTGAGAGCACTGGTTACTGAGAGCACTGCGTACTGAGAGCACCGGCTACTGAGAGCACCGGGTACTGAGAGCACTGGGTACGGAGAGTACGGCGCACGGATAGCACCAGGTACTGACAGCAGCAGGTAAGGAGGGCACGGCGTACTGAGGGCACCGCGTACTGAGAGCACCGTGTACTGAGAGCACCGGGTACTGAGAGCACTGGGTACTGAGAGTACCGCGTACTGAGAGCACCACGTACTGAGAGCACCAGGAACTAGGAGTACTGGGTACTGAGAGCAGCTGGCACTGAGAGCACGGGGTACTGAGAGCACTGGTTGCTGAGAGCACCGGGTACTGAGAGCACCGCGTACTGAGAGCACTGGGTACTGAGAGCACTGGGTACTGAGAGCACTGGGTACTGAGAGCACCACGTACTGAGAGGACCGGGTACTGAGAGCACTGGGTACAGAGAGCAATGGGTACTAAGAGCACCGGGTTCTGAGAGCACCGCGTATTCAGAGCACGGGGTACTGAGAGCACTGGGTACTGAGAGCACAGTGTACTGAGAGCACCGGGAACTGAGAGCACCGGGTACTGAGAGCACCGCGTACTGAGAGCACCGGGTACTGAGAGCACCGTGTACTTAGATTACCGCGTACTGAGAGCACCGGGTACTGAAAGCACTGGGTACTGACAGCACTGTGTACGGAGAGCCCCGGTTGCTGAGAGCACCGTGCACTGGGAGCACTGGGTACTGAGAGTACCTGGCACTGAGAGCACTGGGTACTGAGAGCACTGGGTACGAAGAGCACCGGGTACTGAGAGCACCGCGTACCGAGAGAACAGGTTAGTGAGAGCACTGGGTACTGAGAGTACCAGGTACTGAGAGCACCGCATACTGAGAGCACTGGGTATTGAGAGCACCGCGTACCGAGAGCACAGGGTACTGAGAGCACTGGGTACTGAGAGTACCGGGTACTGAGAGCACCGCATACTGAGAGCACCGGGTACTGAGAGCACCGGGTACTGACAGCACTGGGTACTGAGAGTACCGCGTACTGAGAGCACTGGTTACTGAGAGCACCGGGTACTGAGAGCACCACGTATCGAGAGCACAGGGTAGTGAGAGCACTGGGTACTGAGAGCACCGGGTACTGAGAGCACCGCGTACTGAGAGCACCGGGTACTGAGAGCACCGGGTACTGAGAGCACCGGGTACTGAGAGCACTGGGTACTGAGAGCACTGCGTACTGAGAGCACCACGTACTGAGAGCACCGGGAACTAGGAGTACTGGGTACTGAGAGCAGCTGGCACTGAGAGTACGGGGTACTGAGAGCACTGGTTGCTGAGAGCACCGGGTACTGAGAGCACAGCGTACGGAGAGCACCGGGTACTGAGAGCACCGGGTACTGAGAGCACTGGGTACTGAGAGCACTGGGTACTGAGAGCACTGGGTACTGAGAGCACCGCGTACTGAGAGCACCGTGTATCGAGAGCACAGGGTACTGAGAGCACTGGGTACTGAGAGTACCGGGTACTGAGAGCACCGCGTACTGAGAGCACTGGGTACTGAGAGCACCGGGTACTGAGAGCACCGCGTACTGAGAGCACCGGGTA
>NW_026901082.1:0-28074 GCF_033783945.1 Neopsephotus bourkii | reverse complement strand
CGCGGGAGACAAGCCTCATGCTCTCATGGTCAGCAAGTCTCGTTTATTAAGCAAAACACAGCAACTTTTATAGTCTACAGAGTTAGACACATTATTGGCTAGGATACAGCGAGATTATTGGTTACGCTATGTTTAACACAAAAGTTTCCAAGTAACAAAACCCACAAACCACTTCTTGTTTCTACATGTCTCAACTTGCTCAACATGTTCCAGCTTGCTCAAGCATTACCGTTGTGCTGTTTCAGCAAGATGTATGTCCTGTCTCTTAAGCAACCTGAGGCAAACATTAACCACAAGACTGCAGTACCTTTGAGGCCTACATTTCTACCAACTGTATGGTATCGTGGCCTCTTCTGCTTAGCCATTCTCATGTCAAGCTCTCTACACTTCCCCCGTTTTCTTTAATAGTCAACATAGCCATCTTGCGATCAAAAGCATTCGTTATCATTCTTTGCAAGCATTGCATGATACATGGTAAAAGCAAAATTGCTAACAATATTATGACCACTACCAAAACAATTTTCTCTATTAAGGAGATAAGCCAGGAGGATAACCCAAAAGATGCTAACCAATTTGTAAAAGGATCACTTGTTTCCTGTAACTTTCGCATATTATCTTTCAACTGTGCTAATTGCTTGTGAATGGAGTTAGAGTGATCCGATAGATTCATGCAGCACATGCCTTCAAACTCATCACACCCATGACCTTGTGCGAGGAGTAAAAAATCTATGGCAGCTCGATTTTGAAGGATTGCGTGTCGGACTCCATCTACGTCCATAGCTAATTCTGACAAAATTTTTGTTGTGATGTTTATTTGTTTCCCTGTCCAGCAAGCTAACTTTCTTAATTGCGTGAGAGCTTGGGCAGATGCTACACCAGGAGCAAAAAGGCTGGCTAAAACAACTTCTGGACGATCCCAAAGTGTGACAGTATCTTGACACTCTGAGTTTAATTGAGTGGTTGCTCTTTTACGACGTACATGAGTACGATTGGTGTTAAGAACTGTCATTATGTCAGGTGCAAACATCGTCAGATGGCCTATATAACAGGGTCCTCCTACTGGGCTCCTGGGAATTCCTTGCCAAGCTCTGTCACCGCAAACAAGAAATTGTCCTCCAGGGAGATAGCCTGTGTTGGAGGTTATAACGGTTTTCTCGGTAATGCTCTGGCAATAAGCGGTCTCATTATAGGGTCTGCAGTTGTCCTTGGGATACCCAAACTTTCTGATGACAACCTGCACATTTAATTTTTATCCAAGCATGATGTTTTTGTAAACACCCTAAGCAATAACGACTGGGGGACAGAATCCGATCTAGTACTCTGTGAAGTTCCCAAAACAGGTGAAGCTCTGCCTCCTCTTGTGTCGAATAGGATAGACGAACTCCAAAGCGCTTTTCAATCAGTTCCAGTAATGGCTGCAGTATCAGTTGTAGACGATGATGACGACGGAGTTCTGGACTGTTCATTCGGTTGAGTTGCTCGGGTCCACCGGGCAGGGATCCACCTAGGTCCTGTTGGGGCAGAAACACAAACATAACCCCTCCCCCAATATAATACTGGAGCTGGGGGTTGCCATAGTCCTGTTGCTGGGTCTTTGTATCGAACATAAATAGGTGGCATAGGGGTTGGCTCTTTTTGAAAATGCTTAATAACTGGAGGCAGTTTTTCCTCTCCAAATATACAGAGGTGATTTAACACAAATAAAGTACGTAATAATTTTTCTGTAGGGCTTGAAAGATCCGTATACTTAGCAACATATGTTTTAAGTGTGTTATTCGCCCTTTCTACTATTGCCTGACCGGTAGGGTTGTGGGGAATACCTTTAGTATGCTTGATTCCCCAAAATAACATATATCTTTGTATGCGTTCACTAATGTACGCTGGACCATTGTCAGTTTTGATTTCCTTGGGGATTCCCATTACAGCTATACAGCTATTTAAGTGTTTTTCGACATGTATGGCCTTTTCACCTGTCTGAGCAGTTGCCCAAATATAATGACTATATGTATCAATAGTGACATGAACATATTTTAGCTTTCCAAAATGGGGTATATGAGTAACATCCATTTGCCAAATTTGATTAGAGTCTAGTCCTTTAGGGTTAACTCCCATACTTAAGCCTACTCCTCCTTGAGGGTAGCTACAGACAGAACACGTTCTAATGATGGCACGAGCTTCATTTATGGAAATATCAAATTCTTTAGCTAATCCTTTAGCATTTTGGTGAAAAATATTATGGCTTTCTTTAGCAGTGATACTGCAAGGTATGACTGCTGGTTGTTGTATAGCCACCAACTTATCAGCCCTTGCGTTTCCTTCCCCTAGCCCCACATCCCACTTATGACTTCTAATGTGGAGCACAGAATATGGATGTGCTCTGGCATGTATCACCCTTCTGAGGGATAAAAAGAGTTCCCCAAGTCTAGGATTAGTAACATCTTTGATAGCAGCATCTTCGACACGAGAGGTTACTGTCACTACATATAGGGAATCGGAAATAACATTAAGGGGTTGTTGGAACGCATGAAGAGTCCAAATAACAGCCAAAAGTTCAAGGGTTTGAAGATTGTCTTCAGGTGTCGCGTTGAGAATATGATGACACCAAGTTTTTCCCTGTTTCCATGTAGCTGCTGCTCTTCGGGACCTCTTCCCTGCGTCTGTAAAAACTGTAATGGCTTCCGGAATGGGCGATTCACTTCTGAGGGGTTTAACAATCCACTGCCATTGACCGAGCCATGCTAATGTGCTAGGCTTGTTTTTTGATGTGAGCACTTTACAAGGGGCGTTTAGCAAGGCAAGGGCTAAGTCATTATCGTTTAAGAGAAACCAATCTAAATCAGAATGGTCCATGGGTAAATAAATGGTCTCAGGCTCTTTTCCACTAATTTCAACAGTTCGTAGTCGGCCTTTACGTATCAGGGCCGCTAATCGCTCCAATTTCTTTGTAATTGACTTTCGCTGTTGTAATTGTGGTGTTAGCCATTCAATAACCAAGGTGTCCTGAGTTATCCGGTGGGCGGATTAGGAGCAGAAGGGTCATAATTACGATTTTGATCTTGTGCCAAACGGGCACTTTCAGCTGCACGTTTTTCTGCCTGTACCATCAACAGCTCATTATGCACTAAACGCCATAATTTAGAAAACTTTTTTGCTGTTTTATCATCGTCTAATGTAAGATCCCAAAGTTTATCGCCATATCGGCGCCATTCTGATAACTGGTGAATAGAATGGGGATCGGCAAAGATACCAAAAGACCGGGCATAAGAAAGAAGGGCAGGGAGCTCTTTATCAAAATCTAAGCCTTTTAGCCCCCGGCGACGGAGGAAGGCAGTAAAAAGATCATACGCCGCTTGCCTGTCCATAATTACCGGATCCGTTGCACCTTCCAGGCGTCGGCAGCGCGTAGCGGCAGAGCCAGCCGATGCAGCACTCTGGGCTTAAGCAGGAGACGAGTAGTCCACCGATGTAGCACTCCCGTTTTGCAGAAGCCGTCTTTGAATCGAGACCCGCACCCAACGCAACTCCGTCGGTTAGCAAGAGTTCAGGTCCCAGCGGGGTCCCTGTCCAGCAGGGTCCCTGTTCGGGCGCCAAATGTTGGAGTCACAGAAGACAAGCCTCATGATCTCATGGTCAGCAAGTCTCGTTTATTAAGCAAAGCACAGCAACTTTTATAGTCTACAGAGTTAGACACATTATCTGCTAGGATACAGCGAGATTATTGGTTACGCTATGTTTAACACAAAAGTTTCCAAGTAACAAAAACCACAAACCACTTCTTGTTTCGACATGTCTCAACTTGCTCAACATGTTCCAGCTTGCTCAAGCATTACCGTTGTGCTGTTTCAGCAAGATATATGTCCTGTCTCTTAAGCAACCTGAGGCAAACATTAACCACAAGATTGCAGTACCTTTGAGGCCTACATTTCTACCAACTGTATGGTATCGTGGCCTCTTCTGCTTAGCCATTCTGATGTCAAGCTCTCTACAAAGGCTGAGGTTCTTAATGACTACTTTGCCTCCGTCTTCACCGGAAATGCTCTGACCCCACTACCCAAGTCTTGGAAAGCAGATGCAGGGACTGTGAGAATGAAGACCTGGGGCCCACTGTAGGAGAGGATCAGGTTCAAGACTGTCTTAGGAACCTGAATGTGTACAAGTGCATATGACCTGATGAAATCCATCCGTGGGTCCTGAATGAGCTGGGGGATGAGGTTGCTAAGCCACTCTCCATCATATTTGAAAAATCATGGCAGACAGGTGAAGTTCCCGATGATGGGATAAAAGGAAATATAACCCCCATTTTCAAGAAGAGGAAAATGGAAGACCCGGGAACTGCAGACTAGTCAGTCTCACCTCTGTGCCTGGAAGATTCTCCTGGAAAGCATGCTAAGGCACATGAAAAATGATGAGGTGGTTGGTGACAGTCAGCATAGCTTCACTAAGGGGAAATGCTGTCAGACTAATTTGGTGGCCTTCTACTATGGGGCTACAAACCTGATGGACAGGGGCAGAGTAGTTGACGTCATCTACCTGGACTTGTGCAGAGTTTGACACTGTTCCACACAACATCCTCGTCTCTAAACTGGAGGGATATAAATACAGTGGATGGACCATTCAGTGGATAAAGAATTGGCTGGATGGCTGCATGCAGGGAATTGTGGACAACCGCTCAATGTCCAGCTGGAGACCAGTAGCGAGTGGTGTGAACCCATAAGAAGCCTGGTAGAAAAGAACAGAGTACTTAAAATTATTAACTGCCCCTCATAGGCCTCCTTGCAGGAAATGCGTACTGGAAAATGAACATATATTCACTGCAGGAAGGCTGTGAGTCAGGACCTAGCTCACAGAGGGAAGCATCACAGAAGTCCACAGTGTTGTAGTACTCCCTGGCATGGCGTCTGAGCCACAGGGAAGTGTGTAACTGGAAGCTGTTGCATGATGAATGGTTTCTAAATCTGGCATGCAGATTATTCAGGAGTGCTTTTTGCTAGCCCTGCACTTCACCTTACCAGATGTCTGTACAACTTGGATGTTGAGTAGGACACATCAGTCTTCTCTGGATGCCTAAGCTGGACATGAAAGTGTCACACATTAAGCAGAGGGCATTTGTTTCTGAAATAAATTGAAGGTCATTCCTCAGTCAGCACTACTGGGCTTATCATCAGATGAATTATGTATTTTAAAAAGCTATAGAGTTAACTACAATTTTTGGTAAAACTCCAGAAGACCAAAAATATTTTCTTACTCTTCAAAACTCAAATTTAAGATACTATCCTAGTGCTCAAAGCAATTCTAGACATCTATTCACTTAACACTAGGACAACAAAAATAAGTTGCCATATTGTTTTAGAGCACATAAGAACTAACACATGCCTGACAGTCTATGTCTCATTGTAAGAAAATACACTGCATTAGATAACATAAATCACTGTGCTCACATAACCAGCAAAGGAGAAATACAAACTGAAAACTGTACAAAAAGAAAGAAACCACATGGAGAGCTGCTTTTCGAGAAACAATAAAATAAGTATCTATCCAAAAAGATTTTTAACAACAAATTCATAAGGGTTTGTCTCATGGCTGAAAAAAAAAATCCAAAAAAGCCCATGTTGTGGTTTAAGTCCAGCCAGTAACTCAGAACCATGCAGCCACTCGCTCACTCCCCCCCTTCTACGCACGCCCCCACCCCCTTGCTCCTGGAGGGATGGGGAGGAGAATCAAAAGAATGAAAATCCCATGGGCTGAGATAAGAGCAGACCACTAAAGGTATAATACAAAACCAATACTATGACCAACACCAATAATAATAATGATAAGGGGAATAACAAGGGGAGAGAATATGAATATAAGAATATGAGAGAAGTGATGCACATTACAATTGCTCACCACAAGCTGACCAACACCCACCCCAACCTGAGCAGCAATCTGGCCTTCTGGGTAACTCTCCCCCAATTTATATACTGGGCATGACATGTTGTGGTATGGAATGCCCCTTTGGGTAGTTTGGGTCAGGTGTCCTGTCTCTGCTTCCCCCCAGTTTCCTGTGCCCCTCCTTACTGGTAGAGCATGAGAGACTGAAAAAGTCCTTGATCGGAGTAAATTTTACTTAGCAAGAACTAAAAATATCGGAGTGTTATCAGCATTGTTCTCAGACTCAAGATGAAAACATGGCACTGAACCAGCTACTGAGAAGGAAAAAAAATAACAGTTACAGCTGAACCCAGGACACCCCACATTTGTATGTGCATGTCTGGGAAGTCATCACCTCAAAGAACAAGTACTGCATTAGTTATTACAGTAATAAAAGTGCTTAAATGGACTATCGAAAGAAAACCTGTTCACTAAAAGTTTGGCGCATTTAAACTATTGCAGGAATGTTCAAGCCAACGGATCAGTTAATTACTGGCTTCTCTGGTGAGGCAAATGAAAGCCAGTGTGTCATGGTTTAAGCCCAGCCGGTAACTCAGAACCATGCAGCTGCTCACTCACTCCCCCCGCCCGTACCCTTCCTCCCCCCACTCCCAGAGGGATGGGGAGGAGAATCGAAATAATGTAATTACCATGGGTTGAGATAAGAACAGTCCAGTAACTAAGGTAGTTACAAAACCACTAACACACCCCTTTGGTTAGTTTGGGTCATTTGTCCTGTCTCTGCTTCCTCCCGGCTCCCCCTCCTCCCTGGCAGAGCATGAGACTCAGAAAGTCCTTGGTTGGAGTAAACATTACTTAGCAACAACTAAAACCATTGGTGTTATCAGCATTGTTCCCAGGCTGAAAGTCAAAAACACAGCACTGCACCAGCTACTAAGGAGAAAAATGACTGCTACTGCTGAACCCAGGACAGTATCCACCTCTTATTCCATACCATTCACATCATGCTCAGATCCCACATTTTTCAATATACCATCACTCTTGTCTCATATATATATATCTATACACACACTCAAAGAGAGAGATATCATTCCTTAGTGCACGGACCAATTCCTATAAAGTTGCTGAGTTCATCTCGTCCATGATGTTGGGCTCCATCTCTTGTAACAGTCTTTCAGAGCAGGAGAGGATGTGTGAAGTGTTGCACTGTTGCCTGCTGATGACACCCTGGAACTCATCTGGTCACTGCTGAGCTCATCTGGTTTCATCAAAGTTCATTGTTGGAATGATAGTCAGAGGGAAGTCAGGGCCAGTCACTGGTGACCTGAAGACATCTAGTTGGTTGGCTATAAAAGTTCTACATAGCGGGCAACAGCATACAATTGAGTTCATTGGCTGTTTTCCCCTAAACTCAAATTCCCTTGAGGTACACATCGGACTTCCCCATCTTTCCGCATTACCCACCAAGTATACTGGGGTCCCTGAGCAAAAGCAATCCCACAAGTGGGTTTGCCTTTACCTAAAGCAGAAATAACCCAGACTTTCTTCCCCAGCAAATTCTTCATGTGCACCACAGGAACTTTATCCCCTTCTATAGTACATAAAATTTCTGACTGGGCTGGACCAGCCCTGTTGGCAGATCCTCTGGTGTTGACCAACCATGTGGCTTTTGCTAAATGTGTATCCCAATGTTTGAAAGTCTCCCCACCCACTGCTCTCAGCGTAGTTTTTAACAGCCCATTGTACCGTTTGATTTTCCCAGAGGCTGGTGCATGGTAGGGGATATGATATACCCACTCAATGCCATGCTCTTTGGCCCAAGTGTCTATAAGGTTGTTTTGGAAATGAGTCCCACTGTCTGACTCAGTTCTCTCTGGGGTGCTGTGTTGCCACAAAATCTGTTGTCGGGGTTGGTGCAGCCACTGTGCTTGGGGTTTGAGTAGCACCAGCAGCTGCGCTGTCTGTTGCTGTTGGGGTTTGGGTAGCTGTAAAGCAGCAAGAAGACACATGCTCTGCTAATGGGAAACCAAGGAGAAAAGAGTCTGTGAGGGATTAAACACAGCCTGGGGTTGGAATACATCATTCAGAAATTAGTTTTCAGAATTAAATGCCTGAGGTGTTTTGGCAAAAAACTCCTGATCATCCCTTTCAGAAGCCCTTAAAGCATAAAAGTATAGGAATCTCAAGTCTAGGCTGAGCAATCACATTGGGTGAGTTTGCAGTGCTGTAACAGTGAATTGTAGTTTTTACAGCTTTGCACCATTACCGGGACAGCAACTACCACACCTACTGAAATGTAACCCTCTCTATCTGTTTGCACAGACCTTTAGCAGGTTTTGAACATCCTCATTAAAGAAGAAAATGGACCTGAATGAGATTCCAGGGTCTGTTTCCAGAAGGAAGGTTTTGTTTTGTTGAATGCATAACAGCAGGGAAGTGCATCAGCCTCTCCTTGGGCGCACGCATGCGAAGGAGAAGCAGCGACATGTCTTTTCAGATATCTGATGTTGCCTAAGGTGGAAATTTGGGGTCCTGTAGCCTTTTTCAGGCATACTATTTTCTGAATGTTTTTGCTTTAGAAAATCATGATAAGAAGATCAAACTTTAAAAGGCCCTGGGTAGACAACCAGCCTTGGTTACAGGACTGAGGGCAGACAAGAGAAATTGTTTCTCATAGTACTTTGTGGGATTATCCTCCATGCATAATTGTTCATTATATGCTCAAAAGTCATTGTTAATTTCTTTTGGATATATTGCACATTAGACAGAAGAATTATAAACCCCAGGATTATCACGGGAGGCCAGTAAGAGGCCTAAATATTCAGGACAGAAGGGGACTTGTTTTCCTCTTGCACTGAAACAAAGACTCTTTGACAGAATCACTAGAGAGTTTTTTTGCCTGCTTGATAATCAAAGTATATTTGACAGCAAACAAAAGAATAGATCAGTCAGCCAAGTCTTATACTTTATTTTTACTCTTCTATTCTAACATAATTAACATATTTCTCAAGGTTTATTTAGTTTCCCAGAGTCTTATTTTATAGAAGTATCATTGGGGAACTTGATTACAAATTCTTGATTCATGCACATAAAGTGAGATTTTGTTATCCTGGGAGAGAAGTCAAGGACAAGGTCAATATAGGAGGAAACAGTTGGGTCCAAACTAAGAAATCAGGAAAAATACTATGCCAGCTTTTCAACATGCACTCGTTTTCTTTGCATTCTGGTAACTAGTATCTTATTTCTAAGTCACAGAAGTGAATCTTTGAATCTCAGAGATGTTCTTTTTGAAACAACTTCTTTTAATGTTTTTATATGTGCTTAATGGGTATCTATAATGAATATTTGGGAAAGTTGAAAATTATGCTTCTTATTTGTCCTGGGTATAGACTGTCTGTAGATTTCTGAACATTTCTGTCTAGTTTGAGACTGGTCTGTATTTACATAATCTTACTGGTCTACCAACAAAATAATAAAATAAAAAAAAAAAAAAACAAAACCCCCAAACAAAACCTGGCACATACAAAGCCTTATAGAATAAGTCTAGAACTGAGCCCGGGACTGTTTATGTCCTGAATGAAACTGCATGTATAAAATACCCTGTGCACAGGAAGTGGCAGCTGTGAGTTGTCTTCTACAGGAGGCTCTTACCTATCAGCCTGCATTATTTCACTGTTTCACCTCAATAATTTTTTCATGTCTCCAGGTTGTGAGGGAGGCTGGTGTGTGCAAAAGCTCATTTTCCCCCTCCAACTATGTCAGTAATAAAAGAGGCTACAAGTTTGTAGAACATAACTTCTTCTTCTCTTGCAGTTACCTAATTCACAAGCTCTGGGGGACCAGTGCTTCTTCCACCCAGCCACACTGGGCACCCACCACTGGGGAGACTCTTGGGTGTGCTGAGAGATAATAAAGAGGCCATTCTGCCTTGTCTGCAGTCTAGAGCAAGTCACAAGTTCTCTCTCGTTGCACACACAAGTTTTGTGAAGGTTAATAATAATAAAATGCTTCAAAGACAGAGGTTGCCAATTTTAATTAGTATTTTAAGACTTTGTAAGCTCTGCTTCTAAAAATGGAAACTTAGCACAAGAGTCCTGTTTGAAGTCTCCAAATTAAGAACAAACACTACAAAGCAGAAGTTGACAAGTGAGCTACAAAAATGTAGAGAAAATAATTTATTGTTTACCTTTAAACACTAGTGTTCACAGTACTACCATCACATAGAAAAATGCTGCTGGGATCTGAGGCTGTTATTCTGTTCCAGTCCAAGTAGATTTAAAACACAAGCAGAGATTAATCCAAACCCCTGATCTCACTGTTTATCTGGGATCGAGACTGTGATCAGAAGAGAGTGTAGTGGTAAAGGACAGCTCTCTGAACCCATGAAATACGTTATCACTGCTAATTAAACTAACTGCAATTTTGCAAAGTCATAATTGAGTAATCCAGTTCTGGATGTGTTTAACAAATAACAATTCTCTCGTTAAAAAAAATAAATCATGGTTTTAGTTTAATAGGGTTAGTCATATAAAGAGTGATTTTGTGTCACCAAAACCTTTCTTTCTGACAAACTGTAATTTATGACAATCTAGTTAGCAATAAATGACATTATTCTGACCACTATACCATTCTGTTCTTGGGGAGTAATGTTCCCTTTTAATAGCTGGGTAAATTCTCCTTTGCATTCCTTATCAAGTGACAGCCAGATGGTGCTGGTAAATTCATTCCAGAAGGATTTTAGAATTAGCTGGGTTTGTACTATTGTTAATCCTTTGCTGTCTGCGCCACTTGGACCTACCCATCTGTTTCCAGTAACCCTCAAGTTTGCAACCTTAGGAAATAGTCTAGCCAGATGGCTACTCAGATACAGTGCAGCCAAGAAGCATCCCAAGCAGTGAGGCCTTCTCTTCTGCATCTATAAGAAAAAGAAAAAAGGCAAAACCTGTTATCTTGTAGAAATAGCCAGCTAGGACTATTGGACTCTGTTCCTCAGCACCCTGGTCTCTTTTGATGAAGTTTAAGTTTCTTAGGATTGCATGAGCTGTGTTCCTCAGTGTGTAGCAAATCTGGAGCTGTGACAGCTGCCATACTGTCACTTACTGACTTTCTGGGCCCGTCAGAGTCTGCAAGACCTATTCCTTCATAATCACTCTGTTGCATAGCAACAATAATTATGTCTCCAATGTATTGATGGGAAATAATATGTAATCCTTTCACACCAATAAAAAGGAAAACATATGGCAGCTCTAGGCTGGGAAACACTGGCTTGTGAAGTAAGAGGACAGTTAATCCTCACTAAATCAAGGGGGGAATGGAGCAAGCTGTAAACTGTCTTGGGCTGAGGCTCTGAGGATACATTAGATGCCTGTACCAATTAACCTGTTCTCTGGAAGAAGAGTCCAGTTTACACTCATCCTCCCCATTCTCTCTCTTTTATCTTGTGCAACTGAAGTATGTTTCAGGTGAGCTTTGCTACAACCTTAATTGCTGAAATAAGCATTACTCTGTGATACCATACAAATAACTGGGCACCCCTTCCCTCTGGCAGGAAAGAGTGCATGTGCAGCACTTTGCTTATATGGGACTGCAGCAGGTGAGGGTAAATTTCAGCCACTGCAAATACCAGTTTCAGAATTACATGGCTGGAGTTCCTCAGGCAAATGCCTCTTGCCTGTAGGGCAGTTGTTTGGTACGTCAGTTCTCACTGCCACAGTTGTCACTGTCACTGTCACAGTCACTGTCACTGACAGTTGTCACTGTCACAGTTCAGCCACTGTGCTTGGGGTTTGAGTAGCACCAGCAGCTGCACTGTCTGTTGCTGTTGGGGTTTGGGTAGTTGCTGTACTTGTCGCTCTGGTTGGTGTAGTTGCTGTGCTTGGAATTGGATTAGCTGCTGTATTTGGAGTTGGGGTAGTTGCTGTACTTGTCGCTCTGGTTGGTGTAGTTGCTGTGCTTGGAATTGGATTAGCTGCTGTATTTGGAGTTGGAGTAGTTGCATTGTCTGTTGCTTTTCCATCAGATTCAGAGACATTTTTTTCCCTTTGAAGGTGCTGAATGGTGTTGAACAGGGCTCTCTCAGCATAGGCCAAGGCCCAGCATGTTGCCATGATTTGTGCCTCTCTGGTATGATGAGGATGACAACACACCTCATTTAAGTGTTTTACTAATTTTTCTGGATTTTGCACTTGTTCAGTGGTGAAGTTCCAAAGCACTGGAGGAGCCCACTGGCCTAGGTACTTGCCCATATTATCCCACACAGCCTGCCACTCATGGCTGTTCAGCCTCAGGGAAAATCTCTTGGTCCTCCTATATCATTCTCTAAACCTAAGCAAGACCCAAACCCAACTCTGCTTAAATTTTGAGATCAGACGAAATGGTCAGGGGTAAAACACACTCTGTATGTGTGCCAACATGGTGATACCTATCACAATCAGCAGGAAGGTTTCAAGGGTACCCAAAGCCATCAGAACTCTCAAATGATGCTGTAAATAGTCTGGTGGGGGAGCTGGGAATTTCTCCTTCATAGGTTGACCAGCCGAGGAGGGAAAAAAAGATGTGTAATTGCTAAACACTTCTATTATATACCTCCCAAAGTATAGACATGATGGCTACACTGGGAACGCAAGCCAAATCAGTTTCATGATCAATGAGTCTATTGTATTACAAGTCATTACCATGAATTACAGCGAAACAAGAACCTTAGCCCAAGCCCCTCAGCTGATAAACACTAAAACAGCTAATACCGGCTCTAAGTAAGGTATGACATGCTGAAACTGTGAGATCAAGAGCAACAACTTTGAGAGCCAATAAATTAGCATTGTGACGAGTGAGTACTAATCCGGAACAATAAATAGTTATCACAAACTTGAATAGACGCACTCCGGTCAGATCTGATGTTATCTCAACCCTTTGTGCCCCACATTGGGCACCACAATGAACTGTCATGGTTTAAGCCCAGCCAGCAACCCAGAAACACGCAGCCTCTCGCTCACTCCCACCCCCCTCTTTCCTCCCCCCTCTCCTGGAGGGATGGGGAGGAGAATCAAAAGATTGTAACGCCCATGGGTTGAGATAAGAACAGTCCAGTCGCTAAGGTATAACACAAACCCGCTACTTCTATCACCAATAATAATAATGATAAGGGAAATAACAAGGGAAGAGAATACAACTGATTACCACCCACCAACCGGTACCCAGCCCGACCCAAACAGCAATCTAGCCCTTCTGGGTAACTGCCCCCAGTTTATATAGTGGGAATGATGTGCTGTGGTGTGGAACAAACCTTTGGTTAGTTTGGGTCAGGTGTCCTTTCTCTGCTTGCTTCTGTCTTCTCCTCCTCCCTGGCAGAGCATGAGACTGAGAAAGTCCTTGGTCATAGTAAACATTACTTAGTAATAACTAAAAACATAGGTGTTACCAGCATTGTTCCCAGGCTGAACATCAAAATCACAGCACTGCAACAGCTACGAAGAAGGAGAAAAATGACTGCTACTGCAGGTGTCCTGTCTCTGCTTCCTCCCGGCTTCCCCTCCTCCCTGGCAGAGGATGAGACTCACAAAGTCCTTGGTCAGACTAAACATTTGAGCAGTAATTAAAAACATCAGTGTTATCAGTGATGTTCCCAGGTCAAAAGTCAAAAACACAGCACCTCACCAGCTACTAAGAAGAAAAAATGTCTGTTACTGCTAAACCCAAGACAACTGTACTTCATGGTAATGATTTGTAATTCAATAGAGTCATTGATCATGAAACTGGGCTGGTTTGCGTCCTCAGCATGATCATCACCTCTATACTATGGGAGGCATGTATTGGGAATTTTTAACAATTACACGTCTTCCTTTTTCCTTCCTGTTGGCGTTCAACCTATGGAGGAGATATTCTCTCACACCCTCCGCTCCCCCACCAGGCTATTTACAGTAGAAGTAGATTCTGGAATAGTTATAGATCCAGAATATCCTTTCAATGACCTTGCTCCTTTTGCTGGGAACCATCTTGTTGCTGCATATGCCCTCTATGTTTTGCCTACGGTGTGACCACCCTGAGAACACCCGATCTTGTCCAAACTCGAAAGCTAAGCAGGGTCCAGCTCAGGTCTTGTCTAAGGTTAAATGACAATTTAAGAATACTACCAAGAGATTTTCCCTGAGTCTGGACAGTCATGAGTGGCAGGGTGTGTGGGATCATATGGACAAGTACTTAAGCCAGTTGGCCCCTCCAGTGCTTTTGGAATTTCACTCCTGAGCAAATGCAGAATACGGAAAAATTATCAGAACACTTAGATGATGTGTGCTGTTGTCCTGGCTATACCAGAGAGGAACAACTCACTGCAACGTGCTGGGGCTTGGCCTAAGCCTATAGGTCCCTGTTCTGTAAGGAGCAGGAAAAAGATGTCCTTGGATATGATGGCAAAGAGACAATGCAGCTACTCAAACCCCAAGAAGAGCAGCCACCCCAAATCCAGCGACAATCACAGCAGCTATTCAAACCACAACTGTAACAGACAACACATCGACTCCAGCTCCAAGCACTGTATCTACACCAACCCCAGCAACAACTACAGCAGCTACTCAAACTCCCACAGCAACAGACAGCACAGCTGCTGGTGCTACTCAAACCCCAAGCACAGTAGCTGCACCAACCATGACAACAGATACTGAAGCCACTTCAACCACAGTGATAATCACTGCACTAAACCAAAGGACCAATTCGTGCCAATATCAGTTGCTCCTGTATGGAAGGGGAAAAGCAAACAACAGCCACAAAAAGCAACTCATGCAGTGAAGAAAGATGAAGAACCAATGCACTTACTACAGGGGACAGCATATGAACAGGAGTTATTAATACATGAATCAGAGGAAGAGGTAACTTCTTGGTCCCAGACCTTGACTGAGCTATGGAATATGTGAAAAGATTTCACCTGACTTCAAGGGAGCACATTGTCACCTGGCTGCTACAATGCTGGGACAATGGGGCCAATGTTCACGAACTAAAAGGTAGGGAAGCCAAGCAGCTGGGATCACTTGATAGGGAAGGGGGAGTTGACAAAGACTGCAAAAGAGAAATGAGACCTCAGCCTTTGTTGGCAGCTATTGGCAGCTGTGAAGGAAAGGTTTCCCTATAAGGATGATGATATGAATTTTTCAGGCAAGTGGACCATGACAGAGAGAGTGTTGTGGTTTAAATCCAGCCAGACAGCTCGTTCACTCACTCCCCCCCCCCCCTTTCCTCCCTCTTTCTTTCCATCCCCCCCCCCTTCCCTGCTCCCGGAGGGATGGGGAGGAGAATCGAAAGAATGTAACTCCCATGGGCTGAGATAAGAACAGTCCAGTAACTAAGGTATAACACAAATCACTACTGCTACCACCAATGATAATAATGATAAGAGAAAATAACAAGGGAAGATAATACGATACCACCCACTGAAATGAGTCTGATCCAGAAGCCCCCGTGTCCTTCTGGGTAACTCCCAGTTACCTCTCCGGGCATGATGTGCTGTGATATGGAATACCTCTTTGGCTAGCTTGGGTCAGGTGTCCTGTCTCTGCTTCCTCCTGGCTTCCCCTCCTCCCTGGCAGAGAATGAGACTCACAAAGTCCTTGGTCAGGGTAAACATTACTGAGCAGCAACTGAAAACATAGGTGTTATCAGCACTGTTCCCATGCTGAAAGTCAAAACAACACTGCACCAGCTACCAAGAAGGAGAAAAATTGACTGCTACTGCTAAACCCAGGACAGAAAGGCATCCAGTCCCTGAGAGAATCAGGCATTCTAGAGATGATCTGTCGTAAGCTGGGGTGTGTGCCTGTAGATCCAGATGAAGTTGAATGTACACGACCCATGTGGTGGAAACTTACACCATCATATGCCCAGTCATTGGCATCAATGACCTGGAGTGAGGTAGCACCACCAACAGACAATGAATTGAGTCATTAGCTCTGAGAGTTCGAAGACAATCTCATCCCTTCAATCATATCAGCTGTGGAAAAACTCCTGACCCAGGAGTTCAAACAACTGAGAGATGATCTATCCAGCTCCCCAAATGTAGACCTGCATCTTATTAAAAGTACCTTATTAACAGTAGGTGCCCTACTGCCTGAGAGAGAAGAGGGCCACCCTATGTTTTTATCTGCGGGATCACACAGAAGACATGACAAAGGGGGATGGAAAACTACTTCAGTTCTGGAGGAACACATGCGTGTATTGAAGAGGAAAACAACAGTCAAGGATGATCCTCCCAAGAAAGTTACTGATCCAGTCTTCATTGAGCAGCTTCCCAGATGGAGTGGAACAGATGATTTTACTCCAACTCTTGTGATAAGGAATACTAATCCCTTTCTACAAGACATAAGTGGAGACTCTTATGATCACTATTAGAAGGACCCTGCCTCCAGACAGGTGGAGGAGAGGGACAATTCGGTTTACTGGACTGTGTGGATGAGATGGCCTGGCACATCAGTCCCACAGGAGTATACAGCTGTCGTGGTTTAACCCCAGCCAAGACAGCCTGTCCACTCGCTCTCCCCCCCCGTCTTGCCCTCCCCTATTCTCGGAGAGACGGAGAGGAGAATCAAAAAGAATGCAACTCCCACGGGTTGAGATAAGAACAGTTTAGAAACTAAGGTATAACACAAATCACTACTGCTACCACCAATAATAGTAATGATAAAGGGAATAACAAGGGAAGAGAATACAACACCTCATCACCAGCCGACCGATAACTCGCCCCCCCAGCCTGACCAGGCACCGACCGATACCTCCTCCAACCCTGCAGTCCACTCTAGCCCCTTCCAGGTTCCTCCCCAGTTACCTCCTGGGCATGACGTGCTGTGGTATGGAATACTTCTTTGGTCAGTTTGGGTCAGGTGTCCTGTCTCTGCTTCCTCCCGGCTTCCCCTCCTCCCTGGCAGAGCATGAGGCTCACAAAGTCCTTGGCCAAACCAAAACATCATTTTTATCAGCTCTGTTCCCAGCCCGAAAGTCAAAACACAGCACTGCACCAGCTACCAAGAAGGAGAAAAATGACTGCTACTGCTAAACCCAGGACAACAGCTCTAGTAGATACCAGTGCACAGTGTATCCTGATGCCATCAAGCTCGCAAGGGGTGGAACCCATTTCTATTTCTGGAGTGACAGGAGGATCCCAAGAGTTGACTGGACTGGAGGCTGAAATCAGCCTGACTGAGAGGAAGTGGCAAAAGCACCCCATTATGACTGGCCCAGAGGCTCCATGCATTCTTGGCATAGACTACCTCAGGAAAGGGTACTTCAAAGACCCAAAAGGATACCAATGGGCTTTTGGTATTGCTGCTTTGGAGACAGAGGAAATGAAGCAGCTGTCCACTTTGCCTGGTCTCAGAGGATCCTTCCACTGTGGGGTTGCTGAAGGTCAAAGAACCAGTGCCAGTTGTGACCACAACAGTGCACTGGTGGCAATATTGCACCAACCGAGACTCCCTGATTTGCATTCAAAATCTGATCCATAGACTGGAGAGCCAAGGAGTGGTCAGCAGGTCCCGCTCACCCTTTAATAGCCCCATATGGCCACTGTGAAAGTCAAATGGAGAGTAGAGACTAACAGCAGACTATCGTGGCCTAACTGAAGTCACACAACCATTGAGTGCTGATGTACCGGACATAATAGAACTTCAATATGAACTGTGGGATGCTACAATTGATATTGCAAATTCATTTTTCTCAATTCCTTTGGCAGCACAGTACAGGCCACAGTTCGCTTTTACTTGGAAAGGTGTCCAGTACACTTGGAACTGCAGCAACCTCCAGAAGACCAGCAATACATTTATGACATTATTGTGTTGGGTGATACAGCGGTAGAAGATTTGAGAAAGGGAGGATAAAATGGCAAGGTGGATGTTGCCAGATCCCCACAGATGTGATCAACAAGATAACAGCGATGTCTCTATCAACTAATAAGAAAGAAACACAATTTTTCTTGGGTGTTGTGGGTTTCTGGAGAGCGCACATCCCAAATTACAGTTTGATTGTAAGCCCTCTCTATCATGTGACCCGGAAGAGGAATGATTTCAAATAGTGCCCTGAACAACAACAAGCCTCTGAACAAATTAAATGAGAGATAGTTAATGCAGTAGCCCTTGGACCAGTTCCAGCCAGGCAAGATGTGGATGTTGTTTTTCATGTGCCTTAGCATGCCTTCCAAGACAATCTGCTCCAAGATTTTGCCAGGCACAGAGGTGAGACTGACTAGTCTGCAGTTCACAGAATCCCAGAATCCCAGAATCCCAGAATCCCAAGGGTTGGAAGGGACCTCCAAAGATCATCTAGTCCAACCCCCCTGCAAGAGCAGGGTAACCTAGACGACATCACACAGGAACTCGTCCAGGCGGGCCTTGAATATCTCCAATGTGGGAGACTCCACAACCCCCCTGGGCAACCTGTTCCAGTGCTCTGTCACTCTCACAGTAAAGAAGTTTTTCCTGATGTTCACATGGAACCTCCTATGCTCCAGTTTACACCCATTGTCCCTTGTCCTATCACTGGACATCACTGAAAAATACCTAACTCCATGATCCTGACAGTCACCCTTTACATATTTGTAAACATTGATGAGGTCACCCCTCAGTCTCCTCTTCTCCAAGGTAAAGAGACCCAGCTCCCTCAGCCTCTCCTCATAAGGGAGATATTCCACTCCCTTAATCATCTTTGTGGCTCTGCACTGGACTCTTTCAAGCAATTCCCTGTCCTTCTTGAACTGAGGGGCCCAGAACTGGACACAATATTCCAGATGCGGCTTCACCAAGGCAGAGTAGAGGGGGGAGGTCTTCCATTTTCCTCTTCTTTAAAATGGGCGTTATATTTTCTTTTATCCCATCTGTCGTGGTTTAACCCCAGCCAGACAACTTGTGCACTTACTCCCAGTTCCCCCCTGGGCATGACGTACTGTGGTATAGAATACCTCTTTGGTCAGTTTGGGTCAGGTGTCCTGTCTCTGCTTCCTCCCGGCTTCCCCTCCTCCCTGGCAGAGCATGAGGCTCACAAAGTCCTTGGCCAAACCAAAACATCATTTTCATCAACTTTGTTCCCAGCCCGAAAGTCAAAACACAGCACTGCACCAGCTACCAAGAAGGAGAAAAAATGACTGCTACTGCTAAACCCAGGACACCGTCACCGGGAACTTCACCTGACTGCCATGATTTTTCAAATATGATGGACACTGGCTTAGCAACTTCATTCGCCAGCTCCTTCAGGACCTGGCTTTTATCAGGTCCCATGGCCTTGTGTGTTTTCAGGTTCTTAAGATGGTCTCAAACCTGATCATCTCCTACAGCGGGCCTAAGGTCTTCATTCTCAGAGTCCCTGCATCTGCCTTCCAAGACACTCATGCAGTCTGGCCTGATATCTTAGTATTTTTTGTATACTTCTAAACACAGGGCTAAAGACAGACTTTGGCATCTGAAACAGGATCTGCTTTGGGTATGCAAGTACAAAGTTAAGGTCAAAACAACTCAGGCAGGGAACACAAAGCTTTGGTCCCAAGTGGGCAAAATGCCTACTTGCTGCCATGTCCCTGGCATTTGAACCTGAGAGGTCTCTGCTGCCAGGCCTGACCAGCCTTCCCATTTCCCACTGCAGGCTGGAACATAGGCTGGTTGGGGTTTGTATCATTTTTCTGAGGTACCTTACTGTTGTCCACATTTTGCAGGAAGCCCAAGCTCCTATGACTAGACTTTTAGTTTCTTCCCTGGATAAAATGCTTCATATCCATGAGGCAGCTACGCCCTCCTTGGGCCTGTCTTCATTTTTCTAGCCTGCATATAGAGTGAAATGTAGATCAAAATCTGAGGTCAGTAAGCATCTGGTCACTAATTTGAATAGGAGTTGGGAGGTAAGTCCTATGTTATTTACTTACAGAACATCATCAACCAAAAGAGTTAATTCAAGCTATTTCTAACACACCAAACGCAAACTTGTCAAATAGGCTTCAGAAATAAAAATCGTCTGAGTGGAAACTTTGCACTGGATCAGAAGGCCAAGCCGGTATCTGAGCATGCTGCAAGAGCAAAGCAAAGGCTTCTGTTTCCCAAACCTATTGTATAGTTTGTTATATATATAGCAGAGGCTGGAAAATAGCACAGCATTCACTTAAAAGGTATTTCTGCAGCTAGAGGAGTGTTTACTAATAATCCTCTCTTTTTCTGTCATTTTCATAGTATTCAGGTTTTCAGCAAACAGCAGACAAGTGCTTTGTTTGTGGACACCTCATAATGGAAATGGTAAGAGAACTAAATCCCTAACTGTGGGCAGCTTGCTGTTCATGTACTTTGGGCACTGCACTGTGAGACATTGTGCTTTTCCCTAGTCAGACTATCATTGTGTCCTCACTGCTTTCAATCTAATGTTTGAAACTGAGGCAGTTTCACGCTCTATTACTCTTAAAGTGCACTAAGTTGGGCTTCTTTCCTAGCTGAGATCATGGGAGGCTGTTTGTTCTGCCACATGCCAGTTTAAAAACAGAAAGATGAATAGAATTTTAATACTAAGGGGGAAAAATACAGCACAGCTTTGTATGAGAACATGGTAAAGGAAAATAGGGTGTGCTCTGTGAGATGGTAGAATAGCAAGAGCTCTGTCAAATGGATGGAATCTGGGCTAGAGAGGAGAGAGACAATAGCAATAGTCCTGAGGTTTGTTGGCTGCTTATGTGACTTACATTACCTTCTGCCACTTTCTCCATGTCAGTTAAAATGCATTTTGCCACTGGGATTTGTAGGGAGATAGCAGTCAGAATCAAAGAGCTGTGGGTTGGGCCAAATACTGCTTGCATCATTTATTTTGGTGGGTAAAAGTACGAAGAATTTAGTCTGTTCTTCTTAATCAGAAATTCCCAAACAAAATGAAGTGGCTTGCACACTGAAGTAGTGCAGATCATGTAGTATACCTATTTTCCTCTTTCTTTAAAAGGTATGTGAACCTCAGTATGCCTAATGGAAGTAGCTATTGTGATGCAAACACAGGTTCAGTACAAGCTGGAACAGAGACTTCGCTAACAATGATTCTGGCTCATATCCTGGCACCACTGGTTGGACAAGGATATTGTTTGTTTTAGCCCAAGAGCAAATTTCTAGATTTCTGTCATGCTGGGAGGGGTATCCTGACTTGCATGCTTTGCACTGGCCCTTAATGGCAGAATCCCAGACTAGAGTCCATAATATCTCATTGGTGGAGCTCTGTATCTGGAATCTTGGCAGGTGCTTGTCTGCCCTTCTCCCATCAGGAAGTGTGCTCTCAGGAAAGGAAACAGCTCTGGGAGATCCAGGAATTAAGCAGTCTTGGTTGGTTAATTCCTTCATGTTCCTTCCTGGCAGTGCACATACAATAAACATGCCTGCACAGCAGTGGTGCCCATGTGCATTTAAGGAGCAGGGAGCTGCAGCCCCACGGCCCTGAGCACCCCAGAAGCTGTTCAAGGCTGAAAGTACAGTTGAATTAGGAACTGCTCTGTGCAAATGGGTGGCTGCACAACCATGCCAGGCTAACAGTGTATGTCGCATAGTCTGCCTTGATCGCAACACACACAGGCAAGTTGTTTCTGGCTAGGCTTCCAAACGAAAACTAAACTATAGGGCTTCATTAGAGGGGGGAAAAAGGTTAAATTCAATTAATTTTGTGCATTTTTCTGAGTGGCACTTCTTATTTCCTGTTGATTTGATCTTTATTCATAGAATCATCTACAGGGCCATGGAGATTGGCCTCTGGAGATTTTTCATCTCCAGCTTATTAGCAGCTCCAAGCTGAGCGCTGCTGCTAGCAGATACTTTTAAAAATTACCTTCCAAAGGTATTTCTTATACCTAAAATGTATGCAGTTGGTGCTGCCTGAAGATGATACCATGTCTCACTCTTCCCAGAGGCTTTTTCATGGGCTTGGTGCGTCGTCCTTGATGTCCCAGTGCCACAGTGAGGGTTATAGACAAGGATGCCAGGAGGGTGGGGATTTGTTCTGTAGTGGTATAGCTGAGACTGACTGCATCAGACCCTTCCTTGAAACCTTTAAAATGCAATAGAGAAGGTCAGCATGGGAAAAACCTGGGCAGATGGATGGATCTGTATCCAAACACATGGGTACATACGGAATTTTAACAGAAACTGATGGGCCCCTATGACTGAGCGATAACCAGTCAGTAACTGTGGTGGATTAGGATCCTTAAATAGTGAAGGGACACCTATTTATTTAGTTGGTCTGGTATTTACTTTTCAAGTTTGAGTGACTGGTTTGGATTCTGTCTGTCACAACCTGTTAAGTTTTGTGAATTAACTCTGTATCCCAGTAGCTTGTGTTTGTCTGCAACATATTTTCCAATAAGTGATCTCTGATGCTGTTGTTAATTTCTGTTGGCAGTACTGGCCCTGCAGAGCTACAACTGATGGGTGTTGGACTGATTTTCACAATTTGCTCTCTTTACTGGGAGCCAACTGAAACCCAATGAAATAAGCAAGTTGATTGTTTTAAAAGGCCTCTTGCTGACAGATCTGCAGAGTAGTAATTTCATCTTGAAGAGCTTTTCTCACCGACATTATTAGGAATCAGACACAGCAGTGTATGGGGGATGGATCTCATGTAACCATGCACCTGCTTGTTTTGCTGTTTGCCTCCTCTTAAGATCTTGCAGGCCCTTGGAAAATCATACCATCCTGGCTGCTTCCGCTGTGTGGTGTGTAACGAGTGTTTGGATGGAGTCCCTTTCACTGTAGATGTGGAGAACAATATTTACTGTGTCAAAGACTACCATACGTAAGTATGCAAATCCATTGATGCTTAGAAAAATTATAGTAGTTAAATTATTGGTATAGTTATAAGCCTGTATAAGCCTTAAAAGACCCATTCCTGTTTGCTCAGACATCCCTCAAGTGCTGCTCTCACATGTTGGCATTTGTAAAGTATTTTAAAGTTATATTAAAGGTCACTTCATGGGCCCAGTGCAGCATACAGTGGCCAAGCGAGGTTGAAAATAAAGTGATGTCAGAGGATGTACTTTTCTGGTGGCTGTTTCTCTACTTCTTTCAGGACTTTCAATACTAATTAGATCAGGCTAATTCTGCAAGTGATGGTAGGTTTCTGCTGGCTGTTTCTAAGAATTGACATTCTGGTAGTGCATGATACTGGTGAGAGTAAATTATGTTAACCTAGACAAGACAACAGACATGTAACTCGCAGCTAGTGTTAGAATGATTATAGCCTCACCTGACAAAAAAAGTTTTGTGGTTTAAGCAACTGCATTTGAACTCCTTTCTGTTTTCACTCAAAGGCAATATGATCTTATCTCCATTCAACCAGTAACTCGGATTATGCTGCAAAAGTACTCATCCCTATGGGTATCAAGGTGGCTCTGTTACAAGGACAGAGTGAGTGTTGGCACAGTGACTGTCATAAAATGCAGTTGTAGATAATAAGACCAGTTGATGTATTTTGTTTAAGCAGATCCTAGCCATGATCAGGCCCTCTCCTGTTTAGCATAGTTATGTCTTCCTGACGTCAGTGACGTCAGGAGCTGCTTTGCAGTCAAAGCAGTTGTCGTGGTTTAAACCCAGCCAGACAGCTTTTTCACTCACTCCCCCCCTTCTTGCTCTCCCCCTAGTCCTGGAGGGACGGAGAGGAGAATCAAAAAGAATGCAACTCCCATGGGTTGAGATAAGAACAGTTTAGAAACTAAGGTATAACACAAATCACTACTGCTACCACCAATAATAATAATGATAAAGGAAATAACAAGGGAAGACAATACAACACCTCACCAACAGCCGACTGATAACTCACCCCCCAGCCCAACCAAGCACCAGCCAATATCTCCTCCAACCCTGCAGTCTCCTAGCCCTTCCGGGTAACTCTCCGTTGCATCCTGGGCATGACATGCTGTGGTATGAAATACCTCTTTGGTCTGTTTGGGGCAGGTGTCCTGTCTCTGCTTCCTCGCGGCTTCCCCTCCTCCCTGACAGAGCATGAGGCTCACAAAGTCCTTGGCCAAACCAAACCATCACTGTTATCAGCTCTGTTCCCAGCCCGAAAATCAAAACACAGCACTGCACCAGCTACCGAGAAAAATGACTGCTACTGCTAAACCCAGGACATTATCCACCCCTTATTTCATACCATTCACATCATGCTCAGATCCCACATTTTCAATATACCATCACTCTTATATAAGTGCACTCCTATCTTAGTGCATGGACCAGTACCTATAAAGCTGCTGAGTCCATCTGGTCCATGATGTCAGGCTCCATCTCTTTTAACAAGTCTTCCAGAGCAGGAGAGGCTGTGTGCAGTGTTCACACTCGTGAATAACCTGGGCAATAGTGTCCATTGCTAAGTCCACCCCTTGATCATGAGTCCATCTCTATGTTGCATCTCTGCTCTGATGGCCTGAAGTGCCATGGGCCCACCAGGCTCAAAATAATTCACTGTACCCTTCAGCAGTTTCTGCAGCTTGTTGTTGGGGACTCCATACAGCTGCCTTCCATCTCCAGTGCTTCCAAAGCACTGGAGGGACCCAGTGGACTAAATACTCACCCATACTGTCCCACACACCCTGCCACTCATGACTGTCCAGCCTTGGGGAAAAATCTCCTGGTCCTCCCATATCATCGTCTAACCCCAGACAAGACCCAAACCTGACTCTGCTTAACTTTTGAGATCAGACAAAATGGTGGTGGGTAAAACACAGTCTGTATGTGTGCCAAGATGCTGATCCCCATCACAGTCAGCAGGCAGGTCCCAAGGGCACGTGAAAGCCATTCAAAACCTTCAGAACTCTCAAACGATGCTGCTGTACTTTTCACTGGGGCTGGTGTAGCTGCTGTGCTTGCCGGCTATCCCCCTACCAGCTTCTCTATTTCTGAGTCCAGCTCTTCCTCCTCTGCTTTGCTGGGAAATGCTGCGCGGTCTCCGGCATCCTCCTGGCGCTCGCCAGGCAGCTTCCAGGGAATGCTCTCGGCCATCCCAATGCTTGAAAGTTCCCCCACCCGTTGCTCTCAGTGTAGTTTTTAAGAGCCCATTTTACCTTTCGATTTTCCCAGAGGCTGGTGCATGGTAGGGGATGTGATATACCCACTCAATGCCATGCTCTTTGGCCCAAGTGTCTATAAGGTTATTCTTTAAATGAGTCCCATTGTCTGACTCAATTCTCTCTGGGGTGCCGTGTCGCCACAAAATGTGTTTCTCAAGGCCCAGGATAGTGTTCAGGGGGTGGCGTGGGGCACAGCGTACATTTCCAGCCATCCGGTGGTTGCTTCCACCATGGTAAGCACATGGCGCTTACCTTGGCGGGTTGGTGGCAGTGTGATGTAGTCAATCTGCCAGGCCTCCCCATATTTATACTTCAGCCATCGTCCTCCATACCAAAGAGGTTTTAACCGTTTGGCTTGTTTAATTGCAGCACATTTCACACTCATGAATAACCTGGGCAATAGTGTCCATTGTTAAGTCCACCCCTCGATCACGGGCCCATCTATATGTTGCATCTCTGCCCTGATGGCCTGAAGTGTCATGGGCCCACCAGGCCAAAAATAATTCACTTTTATGTTGCCAATCTAAGTCCATCTGAGCCATTTCAATCTTAGCAGCTTTATCCACTTGTTGGTTGTTCTGGTGTTCCTCAGTGGCCCGACTCTTGGGTACATGGGCATCTATATGCCGTACCTTCACCACCAGGTTCTGCACCTGGGCAGCAATATCTTTCCACAGTGCAGCAGCCCAGATAGGTTTACCTCTACGCTGCCAGTTGCTCTGCTTCCATTGCTGCAACCACCCCCACAGGGCATTTGCCACCATCCATGAGTCAGTAGAGACATAAAGTACTGGCCACTTTTCTCGTTCAGCAATGTCCAGGGCCAGCTGGATGGCTTTCACCTCAGCAAACTGACTCGATTCACCCTCTCCTTCAGCAGTTTCTGCAACTTGTCGTCGAGGATTCCATACAGCTGCCTTCCATCTCCGATGTTTTCCCACAATACGGCAGGACCCATCAATAAACAAGGCATACTGCTTTTCACTTTCTGACAGCTGATTATATGGTGGAGCCTCTTCAGCACGCGTCACCTCCTCCTCTGGTAACATTCCGAAATCTTTGCCCTCTGGCCAGTCCATGATGACTTCTAGAATGCCTGGACAACTGGGATTTCCTATTCGAGCTCGTTGTGTAATTAGTGCAGCCCATTTACTCCATGTAGCATCAGCTGCATGATGTGTAGAGGAGACCCTGCCTTTGAACATCCAGCCCAGCACAGTCAACCGGGGTGCCAGGAAGATCTGTGCTTTGGTGCCAATCACTTCCGAAGCAGCTCGAACCCCTTCATAGACTGCCAGTATCTCTTTCTCAGTTGGGGTATAGCTTGCCTCAGATCCTTTATATCCCCGACTCCAAAAACCAAGGGGTCGACCTCGAGTCTCCCCTGGAGCTTTCTGCCAGAGGCTCCAGGTAGGGCCATTCTCCCCAGCTGCGGTGTACAACACATTTTTTACATCTGGACCAGTCCAAACTGGTCCAAGGGCCACTGCATGAACTATCTCGCGTTTAATTTGCTCAAAGGCTTGTTGTTGCTCAGGTCCCCATTTAAAATCATTCTTCTTACGGGTCACATAATAGAGAGGGCTTACAATCAAACTGTAATTTGGGATGTGCAGTCTCCAGAACCCCACTGCACCCAAGAAAGCTTGTGTTTGTTTCTTATTAGTTGGTGGAGACATTGCTGTTATCTTGTTGATTACATCTGTGGGGATCTGTCTACGTCCATCTTGCCATTTTATTCCCCAAAATTGAATCTCCTGTGCAGGTCCCTTGACCTTACTTCGTTTTATGGCAAAACCGGCGTTCAGCAGGATTTGGATTATTTTCCTCCCTTTCTCAAAGACTTCTTCCGCTGTCTCGCCCCACACAATAATGTCATCAATGTATTGCAGGTGTTCTGGGGCTTGCCCCTCTTCCAGTGCAGTCTGGATCAGTCCATGGCAAATGGTAGGGCTATGTTTCCAGCCCTGGGGCAGTCGGTTCCAAGTGAACTGGACACCCCTCCAAGTAAAAGCAAACTGTGGCCTGCACTCTGTTGCCAAAGGAACTGAGAAAAATGCATTGGCAATATCAATCGGGGATACCCTGTCCTTGAACTGTGGGGCCCAGAACTGGACTTAATATTCCAGATGCGGCTTCACCAAGGCAGACTAGAGGGGGGGTAGGGGTCTTCCATTTTCCTCTTCTTGAAAATGGGCGTTATATTTTCTTTTATCCCGTCACTGGGAACTTCACCTGACTGCCATGATTTTTCAAATATGATGGACACTGGCTTAGCAACTTCATTCGCCAGCTCCTTCAGGACCTGGCTTTCATCAAGTCCCATGGCCTTGTGCGTTTTCAGATTCTTAAGATGGTCTCGAACCTAATCACCTCCTACAGCGGGCCTAAGGTCTTCATTCTCAGAGTCCCTGCATCTGCCTTCCAAGACTTGGGTGGTGTGGTCAGAGCCTTTGCCAGTGAAGACTGAGGCAAAAAAGTCATTAAGAACCTCAGCCTTCTCTAAATGCAGGGTAGCCAGTTCTGATAGCTTCTGATAGGCCCACGTTGTCCCTAGTCTGTCTTTTTGCGTTTATATCTCTCTTTCACCTCGCCCTTCTGGTTATCGCCTCTCGTGTTTTGTTTGGGGCCCCATTACCCAAAATCTCTTAACTGGTGGATTTTCTCTATGATTTGTCCTATGAGTTTTCCAGTTTCATTTTTCAATAAAGTCATCATATGCCGGTGGTGTAGTCCTAATAATCCTGTTACAAACTGAAACTTATAGTGGAAACTGCAGCATAGCGTCTGCATCTCCAACAAAAACATTCCCTTCTCCTTAACACGCTGAAAAGAATCCCATAAAACATACCAAGGTTGATCTGCACCAGGCCATTCCCCTTCACTGGGGTATTTTTTGTTTCAACCTTCCGCCACCACTGCTCATCCTCAGCACCTCGGAAGGTGTCCTGAACTAACGAGTCAGAGCTTAACATTACAAATTTCTTAGCATCACCTGGATCCAATTTTAACTCCTGAAGCCCATAAATCATGAAACCTGACAATCCAAGAAAGCAAAGATTCTCCAGGATTTTGTTTGAACCTGTTCATAATGTCATTAATTTTGTGCTGAGTGAAATCATCTACCACGTCCTGCCTAATTGGACGACGACCTAGAGGGTTGTGTT